>NW_028297115.1:4323764-4462725 GCF_055798465.1 Pogonomyrmex barbatus | reverse complement strand
GTTGACTTATAGTCATATGAATATTTGATCCAATATCCATTTGATATGATTCGCTTGCAAAAAAAATGTAATGCTGTCATGATCTGTATTAAATTAATTTTGTATTTATTATCTCATTTTAGTATTATATATTATATATATATTATATATATTCTATAAAGTTCTACAAAAATTATATAAATATTGCAATATATACCCAAAGATAAAGGAGATCATTTAAAAAATATGTTTATTTAGTCGTTTTTTTTAGTATAGAAAGTTTTAAAATAATTACTTAATTGTGTAATCTATTGCAGATATTCTCGTTTGAGGAATTAAATGGTTCAACAATTTCTATTAAATGTCTTGCTGTAGCTTTATTTAAGTGAAATAAGTTGTTTATCGGATAGCTGAAAAGGATGGTCTCGAATGTGAAATCTTCTTTGTCTTCTTCTTCTTCTTTCTATATTTTTCAATTTATTCATGATTGATATTATAATATCTTCGAGATCTATAATGCAAAGAGCCATTCATGCCATTCGTTTCGAGATGAACGTATGTAATGACCCATTCGTTGGCTTGCGAATGAAAAATTGCGTATACGTTTCATTTACGACCGTCAAGAATAGCATTTTACAGATTTTAAAATGCGATCTAAAATTCGCAATATATAATTTACGTACACGTAAGTATTTCAAGAATAAGTTCTAAAGATTTTCAGATGCATTCGAAATGCGATCGATTTAAAATGTGATTTAAAATTTGTAATATGCAATTTACGTACACGTATTTTAAGAATAAAGTTCTAGGGATTTTCAGATGCGATCATTCGCAATATGCAATTTGCGTATGTGCAACTATTTCAAAAATAGGGCCCCAGGACGTTTCTTCAAATTTACCAATTTGAACTTTGCGCCGCGATTGCGATATCTCAGTTTGTGAAACACGAAAAAAAAAATAACACTTTTCTCATATAATTTGATACTCAGCTATTAAGCGTAGAATTTAATCGATGCAATCGTTGCTGACGTATGAAAATGTAGACCGAGTTCATCCTGGGGTCTCGCGTAAAGAGAGCCACGGGCGTCTCGCCGCCGTTCTATGCGAACTTCGCTGCGCATGAACTTGGCATGGACACATCACCCGTGTCTCTTGATCCGCAATTTGTTTCAACTAAAGAGAATTATAATCTTAAAAACATAAATCCATCAATAATGATATCGGACCGTTGTCCGTCCTCGCCTACATTGTCGTTCGAGTTCGGGTGCGCGGACGTGCTCGTTGGTTGCCGGGTTCTGTGAATTAATAAAAGTGTGTGAATTGTTTGATAAGAGTATATTTTATTTGTATCGAACCAGGTGGATATACAATAGTGTGGGCTCGCCAGGCGTACTTGCTTGACGGGCGTGATGTACGGCGGACCGCGAAATTCATGATGCGCACGCGATATGCGTGATGTGTATGGAGTGTCGGGGCCTACGGGCCGTGCCGGCGTGTGATTGGTCGAGCAGTGTTAGCGTCGATGGTGCGGGCCGCGGTACTCGATATTTTCGCGCGGTTAGTATGTATTTGGAAGTTCGGAGCGAGAATGCTCGCTCCACTTCGCAAATTTTGCACGAGAGACAAATATGCTTGTTGACCGAGAATACTCTATTCCATATGCTCGTGTACTGACGAGATTGATGAGACTGAGAATATTCCGTCTCGGAATGGAAGATAGAGAGAAACGAGTGACAAGTATGCTCGTCAGGGACTGAGAATGCTCCGTCCCGGTTTGCTCGTAGCGTTGGTAAGGAAGTGTTGAGACTGAGAATGCTCTGTCTCGAGAGAAGCGAGAGTCAAGTATACTTGGCGAAGACTGAGAATACTCTGTCCCGTTTTCTCACTGTGTGCGGTTCTAGGATATCGGACGTCGAGTATGCTCGGCGGAGATCATGAATGCCTGCTCTCGGTTTTCCGGTCGGAGATGCAGATAGATCGGAGGATCGGATCGGTCTGGTTCTTTCCGGATTCGGCCAGGTTTATATATCCGGTCGTGTTTGTTTTTTGTTGTTAATAATTTAGCAACAAATGGCGCGCATGATCGTCAGCGGTATGCATGTGCGGTACGCACGTGGCATGTGCGTACTCGGTTGCGCGCGCAATGGTCGGTATGTTCGGTAGTGCGCGCGTCGGTCGGCATATTTGGTAACAGATGCGCGGTCGCACTTACAGCTAGAATGATGCACGAGAGGCGTATCGTTACAATGAAAAAATAATATCAAACTAAGAAAAGAGTTTATATTTGAATAATTGTATTAATTTTTTTATTTATCATAAGTTTTTAATTATCACTATGATTTAACAATCTTTTAAAAATCTAAGAACAATTTGATAATTTAAATACAATATTTTTATTCTCTAGTTTATTTCAATTAAAACAATTTATTATTTACAAATATTAAATATTTAGTGACATGTATAGTAAGACAGAAATGTTACTGTGTACAAATAAAGAGAGAAAAAGAGAAGACAGAATGAGTGTCTATTTTTTTCTACTACTTAATATATTTATTATATTTTCATATATAGATTTAAAATATTGTCTGTGTATCAATATCTTAAGATATTCAAAATAATTTTAAAGTAAAAACAAACTGAATATCAATATAATTTAAGGAAACTACGTAATCATTCCGTCATACTTTTGATTGAAAATCTAGTATTGAATAGAAATCCAGTATTGAAATCATATTATAACCTATGATTAGAGTTATCGAGAAATTTTGTTTCATTTTTTTGAAAAATTTGAGACACCTTGTATATTGTGAAAAGTTATTTTAAATCATCGAAAGATTAGGTTTAAAATATATATTTTATTTATACAGTATATTGGGAACTTTCCAGCAAGAGACACAGGCGACACAAAATGACATAGTGCTTTCCAACAACGACACAACATTACACAGCTTAAAAGCTGAGTTGCGGCTTATGTGTTAAATGCATGGTTACCAATTATTTGGAAAAGAAAATTTAAATATTAAAAAATAAAAATTAATAATTAAATTAAAATTAATTTATTAATATTGTCGCGCTTTCGCAGCGGCCACTCGCACAAGCCACTCACTCACGCGATACGCGGAAATAAATAAAAGTTGTTTACAAAACAACAAACTTTAATAAGCACAACAACTAGTTATATAGCTCGTGATACAATCTCGCGCTCGCAATTCGCTCGCGCGTCATCTCTCAAATGATCTGTCAAATCAATATTCATAATCAACAACGCAGAGTATGATCTTCATGTTAGAAATCGATACGAGGGTAACTCCGAGCACCCCTTGGTTGTAATACTACTCCCCTCCTCTTCGAAATTGTCGTCCCGACAATTCCAGGGAACTCTCGCAGAAAAATCGGTTTCTTCTTCCATGGTGAAGTTCTCAGGGAATCTGTCGGCTTCCTGCTCTACTCCGAGCTGCTGCTGTGGGTTACCGAGCGCGAATCAATTCCAAACACTCCTTCTTCTTTCACCCCTCCCGGAAGTCTCGTGCCGCTACGAGGTCATTTTCCTTCTTCTTTCTTCTTTCTTGATGCTTTTTCATCTTGTGTTTGTGTTTTACGCACTTCTCTCTTGCATCTTCGGACAAGGAAGGGAAGCTTCCGTGGACTCTTTCGTCCTATAGACACCCCAAATCCCTGCCTCGGCATTCGCCCTAAGTTTTTCCCTTGGAAAAACCACGGTTCAAAAAAACCGAGGGCGAGACAGACTTCTTTTAAAAAAAAGGATTTTTTCAGCCAGATGTTCGGGCACAAAGCAGAAGATCTTCCTCCCTTAATTCTTTCACAACTCCTCTTCATGAAAAACTTAAAAAAAAACAAATAAATAAATAGTACTACGTTACTATTTATTCCCACTACTCATTTTTCATCAATTAGCGTTCTGTGTTAAAGCGCCAGTGCATGAGGATCCAGCTTAAGTCTTTAATTTTATAAAAATTTGTGAAAGGAAACAAATTATATTTAATGTTTAAAGCTATAATGGGCATCCCTACGCTCCGTTTCTTCTCCGAATTTTCCCCTGACCGATCATCCGATCGGGGACCGCCGACCATTAGACGGAGTGCGGCAGTGGCTGCAAAAGGCATTTACGCTTATTTTTTAATCTGTAATATTTCGCGAACTCCGAAGCGTCGGAGTTATAGCGTGGGAATACCGCGAGTCCACGATTGTTTTCATGGTATTCCGCACCACCGAGCCGTACCACCAAGCGATGATACTCCCCGCGCCGCATCGACACCGCGCTACGAAAGCGAGCGTGCGCCCCGCATCGCGTCACAACCGCGTCTATAAGCAATGTAACCGTCTCCGCGCCGCGCCGTTATTTCACCACTCCTCTTCCTATTCCTAGACATCCCCACTCCGATTTCTTATCTTCCTAAAAAACCAATTGAACCGATTCCTTTTCTTCGCTTCTGTGGAGGTTGCTACCCCCGAGATCAATCCGACCGAAAAATACCGAGGTCGATCTCGGGTATAAAAAGATATCACTCTCCATAGAAAAATCATCCTGTTCCGCGCTCGCCTTCTGAGAGCACGTCTCACGAGAAGCGAGTATCCCGATTCCGGTTGCAGCCTGTGATATATTGGGACCCTCCCCAACGCGCCAAGTTCACTTGACCGAAACCTTTCGAACTTTCCACGACAAGCTGAGAGTTGCTAAGGTCTCCTCAGCGCATCGAGTTCATTCGATCCGACTCCGCCGCCATCGATTTCCGCTGCTGTATATCAGAGTGCCCTCCGATACAACCACACATCTGTCCGATTGATTCCGAGTACTGGGATACACCCCGATCGGCCGAGTACTCGGCAACCACCGAAACCTTCCACCCGAGCTGGGGTTCACCTCAGCTGGCCGAGTACACTCGGCAGTCCGAGCTCTTGCGACTCCGCTCGTGAGAACGGAGAAAGCACGGGTACACCCGTTCTCCGACTCGAGTGGTCATAAACTTTCTCCGCGAAGAATCCACCCGCGAGTATAAATACAAACGCGCGATTTAAAGATCCGCGAAAAATACGTGCGCTACTGCCCCGCATCACCGAACTGCGCGCAGTGAGCTCAGTATTGCGTCGATCGTCAAAACGATACCTCGTTTATAAAAACCACATAAACACGCACTGCACGCCGATCTGTCTGCTCACGACTAATTCTGTTCATATGATTATTCGTGCAATTTCCATCCGATACTACTTGTTATTTCTTTCGTTGTTAATAAATTGTTATTATATAATAGTCACACCTACGATTTAATTATAATTATAACCCATTATTCTGTTTCCAATGTCCTCGCTTCCCCACCTGGAAACCGACTGACCGCTATCCGCGTGAGAAAATAAGACCGTTTTAATCTACTATTAGCGTAATCTACTAGCAACATTGAGAATAAAATTGTTCTAGCAAACAGATTTACACAATACTTCAGTGTTTGACACTTATATTTAATTGTTTCCTAACTCCCATTATAAATAATAATTATATAGTTTCGACCCTTTAAATATGAATGAAACCATAGACCTGTGGCTTTGGTGAGGAGATCGTCCACGATGTTCTGAGTTTGACAGCGAAAAAAGATGTTGGCCGCAATGAGATTCGAACTTAGGTCCTCAGGTGTCCAAAGCAGGCGCACTATCACTGCGCTATGCAGGCCATGGTTCTCTTCGTGGATGCTTTGCTAGGTATTAGTTGTGTGAGCGGGGGACCGCCACAGGATTCCCCCTTAGTGGACAAGCTGCGATTTTTCTTCTCTTTTTGATATTTGCTCATTGCCCGGTGTGTTACTGCCCAAGGAAGTATGAGATGCGCGATATAAGGAGGGCACGTTGCCGCTGCGATTCTATTGTGCGCTAATTTCCTCGTTGGATGGGCTAGCCGATTTGGACATCGACAGTGAGGTGTGTGAGCGAATCTTGAAAATCGAGATGTCCGGTAATTGGCTCTTTACCGGTTGGCGACGTTGGACTGGCCGTATGGACGTCGACAGGGAGGTGTATGCGAACCTCTGCAAGGCGAGTGCGTCCGAAGATTGGCCGTAGAGAGTCACGTCGTCGTAATCAGCGGGTTTCATATGTCTGTATTACGACGGGTGCAATTGAGAAGATTGCGTTGCGTTGCGTTGCGTGTTCACGTCGGGATCACCACTTGTGATGGACGATGGCGTTGCCAAACTGTTTAGGATGACTGCCAACTCTGCCAGAAATGTAAGACGGCTGGTCTCTGAAAAGAGGCAGGAAGGATTCTAGGCAAATTGAATTTATCACAATTTGATGTTCGACCGTCTCCAGCAACGACTCGCGAAGTTTTGACTCGATCTCGTTTATTTCGAACAGACAACGGATAGAGACTCTAGAACATTCAACCGGTTAACAAACAAAACGCGGATGCGATATTTACACGGCTTACAATTAATAATATCACAAAGCAAAGAAAGTCCGGAAACGTACAATGCCAACAAGGACACCGCGAACACAAGGAATACGCGTGACAAATATTATGTTGCGGAACGTACAATGCCAGCAAGGGCACCGCGAACGCGAAGGAACGTTCGAGATTAGAGACGATGAAAAAGCAGAAAAAACGCTGAAACGATCGCTCGCGAGAAAAGGGAGTGCCGGAAAACGCACGCTGCGTGGCCACGCAGAACGCTTGCGAAACGTAGAAGATCACGGGCAGCTGCCGCACGCAGAATGCACGCTAACGTGATAAAATTAATGCATGCAGATAAGACCAGAGAGACGCGACGCTGACGAATGACGAGACATAACGCGGTTGAAAATAAAGCGCAACGCGCACGCGGAAGAAAAATGCAGAACAAAAGACGAAACAAAAGAATTCTGAGATTGGCGCAAAACGCGGATAAAACGCAGACTAAGACGAAAACGGACGGAAAAGACGCGGGACGTGGATAAGACGCACGCTGTCGCGGATGATGCAATTGCTCGCGAGCGAGAGAGAACTATATGACCGATCATACGCGAGCGAGAGAACGGTGAATCACACACGAGTGAGAAAAAACACACACGCGAACGAGAAAGAGAGCAACAAATCAGCCGGTCACACGCAAGCAAGAGAGAAGAAACGGGTGCACTCGCGTCTCGCGCGCAGGCGAGAAAAGTGGAGGCGCACGGAGAGCGAGAAGGATAGCAAACACCCGCAACAGATGCGGAATGCCGTACGTAGTCGCACGACGCCGACAAGATTAAATTCACAACACAGCACAAAACCCGGCACGGACACAGCACTTGACACTGCACTGGGCGCGGTCACGCAGTTGCACAACACGGTGACGACGGTAATATCTGGCTCTCTCTCTCTCTCTCTCTCTCTCTCTCTCTCTCTCTCTCTCTCCACTAGACGCGTGGCTGTCTGCGCGTTCCGATAGCTGGCACGAAGAGACGCGTAATAGTCGCTCGATGCAATGTGGACGACGGGGAAGAAAGCGGAAGTTACCATTCTAATCGTGGTATAAGCGTCTGCTTCCTCGGCGGACGGTGGCGCTCAGCGGCGGGCGCGCCAAGCGGCAGAGCGGAAGCGGGTGGCAAGGGCGCCATAGCCACTCCCCTCTCAGTGGTCTTCGCCGGCGGCACGAAAAATGTACTCTTTTGGCAGGAGCTGCAGATGCTGGCTGTTGAGACTCTGGCCGCTGGCTAGGTTGGTGCGCTGATTTTGCTGCAGATGCCAGATAAGTTAGCTTGAGACAGTCGGCCGAGACCGTTTTCTCTCTCCTGTTAACAAGGACGACGAAGACTTTGTTATCGAGTCTCCGGATGACATGGTGCGGGCCGGTGTAGAGCGGCTCCAAAGGCTTCTTCACCAAGTCCACCCGTTTGAACACGTGGGTTCACGTGGCTAGATCCTGGAGGACGAAATGACGTGGGCTAGTGTGGTGGGCCGTCGGCGTGGGCCTGATTGACCTGATGTGGCCCCTAAATGCTGGAAGAAATTCCTGCGGATCAGATGCGAGGTCTTGAGTGACAAAGAACTCACCCGGAATGCGGAAAGACGTGCCAAAGAGTAGCTCAGCCGGGGAAACCTGGAGGTCTTCTTTGACAACTATGCGTAAGCCAAGCAGAAAACGGCACGGTAAACAGCAGCTGAGGTCTTGATATGTCTGGATTGTTGCCTTCAGAGTCCTGTGCCAACATTCGATGATTCCGTTCGACTGAGGATGATATGGAGTAGAGTGGATGCTCTGTGCTCCAACCATCCTTGCGAGGACTGAGAAAAGAGCCGACTCGAACTGAGTGCCCTAGTCCGTGGTTATAGTGAGCGGGGTGCCCATTCCGGGATGGAACTGGCAGATCTAGCTACTATAAAAGACTGTGGTCACTGCGCTCGCCTGGGTGTCCTTGAGCGGGATCGCTGCTGGCTATCTGGAGAAATGATCGATTATCGTGAGACAGTATTTTAGATCGTTTACCTGAGGCAACACGATGATGTCTAGATGGACATGGTTGAAGTCCGTCCGGCACAAGGATCTTGATTGGCGTGTTTCGATTGTGGCGATGGATTTTCGCCCGTTGGCACGGAAGGCATTCTCGTGCCCAACGGAGAGCATCCTTTCTGATTCCTGGCCAAATGAATTTCTTTCTCAGAGTGCAAGCTGTGGCCCTTCCGCTGGGATGAGAGAGATTGTGCACCACAGCGAAAGCTTGACGTCTGAGGCTTTCCGGGATGTAAGGTCTCACTCATCCAGAGGAGATGTCACAGAAAATGTCATGACTCTTGATGGTGATCCTGAGGAGATTGAGCGAGGTGTTCTCCTGGAAGGAGGGCAATTCGTTGTCCTCAACTTAAGCCTGGTGGATCGTGGCGGCATCCAGAGCAATAGGCATTGTAATTATGTCGACCCGAGAGAGCGCATTAGCAACAGTGTTTTCATTACCCTTTACATGAGAGATGGATAGCTCAGCCGATGAAATCAAGCTGGCGGAATTGGCGAGATGAGACCTTCTCCGAGCGCTGCGAGAAAGCGTAGACAAGAGAACAATGATCGGTCTGGATCACAAACTGTCTGCCTTCGAGGATGTGCTGGAAAAATTTGATCGAGGTGAAGATCGCAAGTAGCTTCCGTCGAACGTGTTGTAATTCCTCTCTGAGTAGCTGAATTTTCTCGAGAAAAAAACTAAGAGGCTTCCAGGAAGCCTCTAAAAGTTGTTCAAGAGAAGCGCCGATGGCAGTGTCAGAGGCATCGGTGATGAGCCGTAGCGGAGCTGAAGGCGAGAAATACGAAGAACATGTAGTCAAACCAGACTTACTTGAAACACTGCTTCGAATTCGGTTGTCCAAAGAATCTTGCGCTTGTCTTTCTTCTTTGCGTCTTGTAGAAAAACACAGAGTGGAGCTTGTAGCAGCGCTTGGGATGGCCTATAATAATCGATCAGCCCCAGAAAACGACGGAGGTCTGAGACAGTTTCCGGTTTCGGGTACGCCAGAATGGCTTCAATCCGGTCGAGTGGAGGCCTGAATCCTTGAGAGTCGAGCATATAGCCAAGATAGTTCAGCTCTTTCAAATTGGCATTTGCTCCAGTTGATGGTTAGTTGGTAGGAGCGAAGGCAGCTCAAACACAGTTCTGAGGTGTTGCAGGTGTTCCTCGTGCGAGCTAGAGGCGATGATGACATCGTTAATGTAACAGCTGACGAAATCATCCTCTGAAAATGTTGTTTATATGCCTTTGGAATGTTTGCGTGGCATTGCGAAGATCGAGAGGTGCCAAGATATTCAAAGAATCCGAAAGGTGTGGTGACAGCTATCTTAGCTATATCAGTTGAACGATCGGAATCTGGAAGTAAGCGCGCTTAAAATCCAAGATTGAAAAGATGCGCTTTCCGTTGAAAAATGTCGTCGATACGTGAAATCGGATACCTGTTGGGCACCGTCTGGGCGTTCAATCGTTTATAATCGCCCGTAGCGCACCAACCACCTTTTTTCTTGCGGACCATATGCAGAGGGCTGGCCCATTGATTGCTCGAAAGACGGATAATCCCGTAATACAACATCAGCTCGAAGTCCTTGCGTGCAGCCTCGAGTTTCTCACCTGCGAGTCTGCGAGTTCGTTCGGCAACCGGAGGCCCAGATGTCACGATGTGATGTTCGACGTAAATGGAGGCTGATGGAAGGCTTGGCTCTGCCGAGATTCTCGAATTCCTTGATAAGAGTCTGGTAGCTTAATGCGATTGGGTTCGAAGGCAGCCGGGCGGACCAGAAGAAATTCCAAAGACAGAAGTCATGGCAAGATTGCCTTTGCTAGAGAGCGAGGTAAGAGCATCCAGTAATACTCGCTTTTTCAAATCTAGGATCAGACCATAATGATGGAGGAAGTCTGCTTCAATGATGGTCGATTGAACATCGACAATTATGAAAGCCCATTTGAAGGCTTAACGAAGGTCGAAGTTGACGGTTAGGATCTTTTCGTCGAAAGTGTTGATAGGCCAGCCGTTTGCGGCGTATAAACGTGCGTCAGATGGCCTGAGCGGTTTGGCGATGAGGCACCAAGGAGACGGCAGAGCCAGAGTCGATTAGAAATTTGATGTTGGTTGTCCATGAACATGAAGCCAGAGTTTCTTAGAGGGCAAGACGATTGTATTGCTGTTACTGCTATCGACGGCCGCCTCAGATGCCGATAGTCGGCTTAGTTTAACTGTTCTGACGGCTGATTGGCCATAAATGAGCGTGGTGCATCGCTGAGCCGCGGCACCGAATCTCCGATGATAATAGCAGGCGTCTCGCGGCGAGGGCGAGGAAGCTCTTGGCCGCGAGCGTGAGCGAGACCTGCTTAAGTGAGACGCTGAAGAGACCGGTCTGGAATGGAGTTTGCGAATCAGCGAAATGAACTGCGCCAAGGAGCTCTTAATTTTCAAAAGGTGACCTGTCAGGTTGTCGAAGTTGGTTGAGTGTACCTGACTGTGCCTGGCTGGCGAGGAAGAGCGAGTAGGACGTAGACACATATAGGTTGCTGCTCCCTTCCAAAAGGTGATCAATTGCAAGCTCATCCAAGTTGGGAGCGCTAAATATTTTCAAAAAGCGCTGAGCGTTAGGTGGCAGGAGGGAGAGCCACTTGACTCTGAGAATTTCCTTCGACGCCTTGTCTCCAGAGAAGCTGCACATCTGGCGCAGGAGCTGCGACGGCTTTTTGTCACCCAGCTCGAATTCATTGAGCAGTTTTTGCTGGCGATCAGCGGAGTCCGTGAAACGGCGAGTGATATTAGGTGTACAAAAAAGTTCTGAGCTTTTTTTTGTAAAATTCAATCTTTATTCAAAAACAAACAAAAAAATATTAATCAGCGAAATATATTCCCCGTTTGCATCAATGACCTTTTGCCATCTTTCGAATAGCTTGCGAATTCCTTGACGATAGAAGCTCACCGGCTTCGAAGCGATAAAGTCATCAATGCATTTTCGTATCTCTTCAAATCTCACGAAATGTATATCAGCCAAATGATGCTGCAGCGACCGGAATAGGTAGTAATCGGAAGGCGCCATGTCTGGGCTATACACCGCGTGCGGGAGAAGTTCCCAACCTAACGCAAAGATATGATCCTGAGTCGCTTTCGCAACATGTGGTCGAGCATTGTCATGAAGCAAGATCACTTTACGACGTCCTTGGCCAGTAAATGGCCTCTTTTCTTCTAATGCATCGCTCAAATTGGTCAATTGTTGTTGGTAGTGGTCTGCCGTGATTGTTTCACTCGGTTGTAACAACTCGTAATACAACACACCTTTCCAATCCCACCAGATACAGAGCAAAACTTTCTTGGCATGGATATTGGGCTTTGGCGTCGATGTCGAAGGTTGACCAGGATCAACCCATAATTTTCTACGTTTCGGGTTATCATAAAGAATTCACTTTTCATCGCCTGTAATGATTTTGTGCAGAAAATCTTTTTTCTGGAACTTTGAAAGCAAAGTGAGTGCAGTGTCACGTTGACGATTTTTATTGTCTTCGGACAATTCATGCGGAACCCATCTGCCTTCCTTCTGAACCTTTCTCATCGTATATAAACGGAAATGGTTTGCTGCGTAATGCGAAGCTGTTCTGCAAACTCCTTTTCAGTTTGCGCAGAGTTTATATCCAGTAGTGCTTGCAATTCGTCTGTTTCAATCTTTTGAGGGCGTCCAACATGCGGTTCATCTTCAAGACTGAAATCTTCTTGGCGAAATTTTTGATACCATCTTTTACATGTAGTATGACTTACAGCGTTCTCTCCATATGCAGCACAAATCATTGCAGTGGCTTCAGCAGCATTTTTCTTCAGATGAAACGCGATGTGGATGGAAAATCGAATATTATGTTATTGCCATCGTGAACACTACTGATTTTTGAGGTTATGTGCATCAAACGCCAAACCATATGGCATTTTAGAAGGTCAAATGTCAACGCTTTAAAACCGCAAAAGGCCGGGAAGATATATAAAATTTAAATTGTTATTTCGATTGTATGAAATCTAAAGCTCAGAACTTTTTTGTACATCTAATATATATATTGAAAAAATATCTGATTTACTAATATCACATATTTTTTCTGAAGGTACGTGTATGTGTGTAAAAATGTGTGTGTGTGTGTGTGTGTGTGTGTGTGTAAGAAAAATATGCAGATGCTTTTAAAAAAAATTGTGTACTTACACGTTGCAAATTACATAACTTTTTTGAAAGTTTTGAACAATTATGTCTTCTTTATAATTTATTTATCTTATTATTCTGTGCATAAAAATATTAATACGAATATCACGTAAATACTTTAATTATTTTATATTTTATATCAAAATGTATTACAATAAATTATCAAAGTATAAAATCTCTCATAAATATTAATTTGTTGATTAATTCTTACGTAGAATGACTAGACAAATCATATTATGTGAAAAAATTATAAAATTATATACTCCATTTTGAAAAAACATCGGTGATTATTTCGTTGTTCATTATTTCGTTGACTAATATAAATATTAGTATTTTCTTGTTTTATTAAGAATGTAATAAAAATCGCAATTTTATTGCAAGTATACAATGTATACATACAATGTATACATGCATTATGTTTTAATTTAGATATTAGGCCTGTTCTTTTTGGCTGAACTGGTTATACTAGTTCATTAGTTTATCTTTCTTTTTTACACTGGAAGAAGAAAGATAAATTCTGAACTAGTACAGCCAGTTCAGCTAAAAAGAACAGACCCATTGAATGGCACTCTATGTAGTATACAGATATTACGGTTTCTGAACGCAATCTATATATATATATATATATATATATATGGTCTTTACTTTGAATATGATAATACAGAACGGAATTATACAGGGTGTTCCATAACTCTTAATTAATATTTCAAGGAGTAAAAGAGGATGGAATTTTGAATTAAAAATTCCTTTTCCAATTTTGGCTCAGACCATTATTTACCGAGTTATTAATGATTGATCAATCAGATTGCGCCCAGCCGGAGTACGCAGAAGCGTAGCGTGCTTTGAGACCCTCGCGCTTTCTGTACATTCTTTCGATTAAAATTTTATTGTAATTTATTATGGGTACAAAAAAAGATTACTGGCAAAAAACATTATCAAAATAAATTGTTTGTAAATAAATTATTTAAACGATTTCTTCAAAAATTGTTTTGACATGTATCATGTATGGTTCTTACGTATTTTTTTTTTTTGTAGAAATCGATGGAGCTATCAGTTTTCAATTAAAATTAGTTTTTTAAAGAAATTGTTTAAATGAATTGCTTGTGAAAAATTTATTTTGATTATTTCATAATGTTGGCATGTATGATTCTTACGTATTTTTTCTTACAATTTGATTCTTACAATTCGATGGCGTTATTGTTTTAAAATCCGAAATAACGAATACGTAAATAATTTAATCTACGTAATTAATTTATTTATAGCAATATTAATTTATAATATTTTTACATAAGAATCATGACACGTGTCAAAATAATGGATTCAATAATTGAATTAATAATTGAAATAAATAAACAAATAAATAAATAATAAATAATATTAAAAAAACAATCAAAAATTGGATAAATTTCTAACTGTAACTTTTCTCATTTATTTATTTATCTACTTATTTATTTATTTATTGATTAATTAATTTCATTTTATTTATTAATATAAAAAATTAGAAAAAAAAATTTTAATCGGGAGAATATACAAAAAGCACGAAGGGCCTCATAGCACACTACGCTTTTACGTATTCCGGCTGGGCGCAATCTAATTAATCAACTTTAATCGTTAATAACTAGGTAACTAATGGTCTGAGTCAAAATTGGGAAAGAAACTTTTAGTTCAAAATTCCATCCTCTTTCACCCCTTAAAATATTAATTAAGAGTTAGGGGGACACCCTGTAGATGTTGGTAATTTATCATGGTAAATTATTGACATTTTAGTTCCCTCTAGATGAGGGCAATTTCTTGCGGGAGTTCGACCGTTGCTTGAGCATTCCCTTAATGCGTATTTGATCTAAAGACTGAAATAAGAAAGCTTTATTATAAATAAGGTACTGAGTTTATTAAATCCATTGCCTTAACAAAGTTGTTACAAACGCTTTGGTACTTAAACTATGCATTAAGCTACATCTACCGTAACTTATGTCGTAATTGTATTTTAATGTTGATTAAACAGTAATAATATTTACGTGATTCTATTTTACTGATAAAAATGTCATATGAGTTTGTTAATAAACTATACTGCTTTATTCTTTGATCATAAAAGCTTTTTATAAACTAACATCACAATTTATTACTGTTTGAAAAATATATAACTCTGAATGTATCTCTCACAGCAAAAATCATTCTTCTAAGTCTCTATACGAAGTTTCATAATTGAAATCTAAATTTATCTGAATTTATTTCGTGTTAACTAAAATCAATTTTTGTAACATATATAAAATGTATTAAATATTAAATATATATTTTTAAATATATATTCTTTCTGACTTGAACAAAATATTTTATTAAATTTATTAAATATTAAATTTTTTACGTTTATGTTAAGAATTATTACTGTTTTTTTTATTATATTTGTTTTATTTGTGTAATATAACACAAATGACAAGTGTAAGCAGACATATAAATATAATACTAATAAAAAAATTAAGTATTTTTATCATTTATCAAGTAGTCATATTCAAAATTTATAGGAATATATATATATATATATATACAGGATGGATCGCACAATCAAACTGAAGTTTATTTAATATGCAAAAATAAGTACAAAATATAAAATATTTTCGCAACACTTAATAATACTTGACTGATTTTTTTAAATAATTGAATTTCCTGGATAATTGAAATTTATTGTGTATACACATATACTGTTAAACTGCCAAATAATTAAAATAAAAATATTTGTACATTCGTTTTATTATTCATATTACTTATATTATTCAACATATACATCTTGCTTAGGAGGTCTTTACTCACTATTATTATTCCTTGAAATCTCGGAAACGAAACATATTGTATAAAAGAATTTTACATTTCTGATTTATTTTTATATGTTGAATTATCTCTAAACCGCGATTATATTACTCGTCATGACCCATCCTGTATTTATATATGTTTTTTATATAATTCTTCCTGTATTTATATAATTTTAATATATGCAATCACATTAAAAAATAAGACATAATAATTATATTTTAATAAAAGGACGAAATATTAAATTTTAAATATTCTAGGATCTTTTACAATGTTAATCGAATAAAATTAAAAATTTTGCATTTAATATATGCATATATGTGTCTTAAATTGCTTAAATAATTTTTGTTTTTTATTTATTTTTATTTTTACAAGAAAAAAAGTAGTGCTTGTACGAGAAAAACCTTGAAATCTTACTTTGTAAAAGTATAAAAGGCACTTATAACAATAAAATATAAAAACAAAATTCGAAAACGAATATCTGTTGCTCGCAACTATGAATTCGTCAATCAATTCGACTGATATTTTTATATAAACTTTCATATGTCTCTATTCGTCGTATTTGGAATATATTTTAAAGCTTTACAATGTTTATATTGTTACATATAAATAAAACTATTATAGCCTGTTATGAAAGAGAATAATAAACAATATCATTACGATTGAAAAAGCATTTATATGCGAAGCATTGGACTGTGTACCGGTAACAGCGGCACTTTGGGCATTGAGTAAATTTTCACATGGCGTTACTCTTTTTACAAAATTAAAAATGGCGTCCATTATGTTCGCAGGCGTAGGATCAGAACATTTTTCTAACTCCGTCACAACACAGATTTGAAAATTGGACATGTCCCTGTGTGATATATCAAATAAATATAAGTTTCTTCAAAAAGTTGTAAATAAGAATTTAATAAAGTATCAAAGAGTTAATCAAAAATTTGACGGAAAAACGTCTATATATGCACATCTATACATTCACATACAGGTATATAAAAGTAACGGGACGATGGAATATTTCGAAAATCAAATATTTTAGGAAAAAGTGTTTCAAATAAAAGTTGTAGGTAAAAAACAGATTTGCAAAATGCAACAATGTATTTTTTTTAAAAACAACTATGTATTTTCTTTACACCAATTGATTCATCTCGTTATGCTGTGCATAAAAGAATTAAGACATAGTTGCCAAAAAATGAATAGTTTACAAGATATTTCATTCTTTATGTCCAATTGCATATCAAATTCAGGCCTTTTAACTCGAAAAGTACTTAATAAAAATAAACTTAATTATAATATTTTCTTGTATTAAGTGAATACTGAAATATATAATATTTTCTTGTATTAAGTGAAAAGTTCTTGTATTAAGATACAAGAATATGCAATAAAAAATAAATTCCATTTAAAAAAATTAATGTAACTTTGATCTGACCTTGACGACGCAACTCAAGACCCAACTCACAGCGCCAATAAATAGATCTTTTGAAATCCTACAAATTTATCTGAAATACTTTTTCCTAAAATACTTTTTGAGATATTTCGTCGTTCCAGTATTTTTTATGCACTCTGTGCGTGTCACGTACGCACGCACGCACGTATGCCCGCCCGCCCGTCCGTCCGCCCCACATACATTTGTGTACATATATATATATATATATATATATATATATATATATATATATATATATATATATGAATTTCATATGGATTTTTTGTATGTGCAAATACACAGATCAAGCTCGATTTCAATCTGTTGACAATCTGTTGGCATAACATGTTAGCAAGCTTGGTTAAATTTTTGGCAGTGGTTTACTGGCATTAGAGATTACAGATTATTACTATTTGAAATTTGCTAATTTTTCTGTCATCAGAAATTGATAGCATGCTCTGCTCAAAATCTATCTCTGCAGACTTGACTATCGTATATGTATCTATCGTAATGTGACTATTGTAATATGTATAGATGTGTATACGTATAGATGCTTTTCGAACTTCGTTCGTCACTATTATAACTCTGTAGATATAATTAGTTTATCACATCTTAAATTTGTATCTAAGACAATCTTAAATATGAATGGACTATGAATATCGACTCAAGTTTGATAACATTAAATTCTAAAAATCATGAAATATGTAAGATTTTGGATACAAATGTTAAAAATGTCAAAGACATTAAAAAGAATCAAACTTGCTAACTTTATATTTTAATGCTTACCTGCATTCTTTGTCACCAAAAGTTAATGACGGCAGTTTCTCCAAACCCATTAAGCCATTATTAGACGGATCAGTTTTTGGTATGTAACCACCATACGTACGATTAGCACAATCTTGAATTGCTTGTTGTTTATCCTGGAAGCACTCTGGTCCTCCAGCTGATATAAAAACTGCAAAGTGAAATAATTTAAATATAACATAATATATTAAAATATAATATAATAACAATAATGTTATAAATATACTTCCGAGGAACATCTTTAAAAAGATATCTCTAAAGGATATTTTCAAGATGGCAAACATATATTTAAAAAGTTTATTTGAGAGTACAATATTTTTTAAAGACTTTCCGTTCTTAGAAATGTTCTTCAGATGCTTTCTAAAAATGTTTTTCAGCATTTAGCCGATAATTTTACTATATAAATAAAAAAAATTATCGATTAACACATACGAGCGATGCGATCTCCTTCTTTATAGCATATAAATTCTAATAGGGAATCAGTAATATTCAGTATTATTTTTTTATTCTCTCTTTCTTTCTCGTCCAGACATTGCTCCACTGTCTGCATGAAATTATTCACGCAAGCTCGCAGAGTGGAACGCTTGTTGCAATAGTTCCTGAATACAATATCTAAATCACCGGTTGGCTTGTACTTTTCCATCTCCGCCTGAAGTTCTGTAATATTAATGAGTGACTGGACGCACTGTCCCATCTCAATCTGGGCGCGTTGGGCATTTTCGAATGCATTTAGTCCGCCATTTTTTGTACACTTTTCCCTAAAAAGATTTTTGGCTTCTTCGATATTAGGCAGCGCCGATGTGTTCAAGTTTTTTAATTCTGGGGTATCACCTACCACGTTACCGATCTGTTGCAACACATCGTCAGCAGATGGTAAATTTTCTTGCGAATACGTATATCCAACAATATCTGAAATTAGAAAATAGTAGTCTTATACAGTTATATGGAAGTATGTTCCTTAAAAAAGATTTACACAATTTATAAAATTTTTTTTAGAGTATTTAGTTATCACCCTGAAGAAAAATTATTCTTTAATAATTAGTTTTCAAATTTCTACTTTTTAAATATTAATTCGGAAAAATGATATAACTTGCTCTCTGACTATATGTCCGAAAGTTTCACAGGGTATTAAAATTGAAGGAAAAATTTCGTTTCTTTTCAAAAATCTCGAAAACCTAGATTATTTTTTTCGGATTATTTCGCTGAAATCTTACATCGTACATTTAAAAAACATGAATATTCATCTTTTGAAACCATACATTATTTTTTTATTCAATCAGGAAATTTAAGAAGAAACAGATATCTTTTTCTTACGAAAAAATTTGTACGCTACTGATTTTTTTTAAGTCATAGTATACACACCCATTCCAAATTTTTGGAAAACACGAAAGTTTTTCTTTAATTTCTTTCTCTCACTTTAACTATATTTTTGAAATTAAGCTGTTTCGGACATAGTCATATAAAGTTTTTGTTTTGAATCAGTGTGAGGAAACGCTCCTTAAAATCTTTTAGAGTACTTAACTATCACCCTATTACTTATCATAAAAAAAGATGAACTGATTTTTATTTTATACAATTAATCACACGTGCATTTTTCTCTTAGGATTATGCAATATTACAATGTATATATTAAAATCGGTTTTAAAATCAATGTGTAATTAGAATTTTTTTTTGAGATTGTGACATATCAAAAGATTGATAAAACCATAGAAACCTTATAAATTATTTTAATATTTCTTTTAAAATCGACATAAAAATTCAGTATAATTCTCTGAATAGTTCGGAAATTACCTAAGATAATTTGTGTTAATTTTTAGAGAGAGAAATACAATAATACAGAAATTAAGTACATTTAAGATATTTTGTTTTAAAATTATTAATTTGATATATCTAATTATATTTTAGATGTATTAGTTTATTCAATAACTCTATAAATTCTATAAAATCTATAAATTATTAGTTATTTTTGTTTCTTACAATTGATTTTAGAAAGTATTCACGATCAAAAACTTTTGTCATTCATTTAGATAAATTATAAATATTTTCTTTCATAAAAATATTAAATACTAAACATTATATTTATATTTTAATATAATATATGTATATTTATATTTTAATTTTTTTTACAATCCAAAGATTTGGATTATAAAACATATGGCAAATATGTTCTTTTAAATCTTGATAATTTTGTTACTTTTGTATTTCAATCGACATATCCTTAAAATTAAAAATTCATAATTTTTTATCAATATGTCACAATAATTGAATTGCATTTTATATCGATAAAGGATTTGAGAATCGTAATAATATCGAAGACTTTAACAGCTAAAAACTATATAGATAGATGGATATTTTAGAAATTTGTTCATTATTGTTTTGACCATATTATCATTTACAATGATAGTTGCATTAGTGCAATTTATAACGCGTTATCATATTATATCATAAATTTTTTGCTATTATAATCCACGGCTATTATTCTTCAGATATACAATATGATTTATAAAAATATACATATATTTGCAAAAAAGAAAGGAAAAACTTTTTAAAAGAATTTTTATTTTTTATTAGTGAAATTAGTGATCTTTTATTGGGAAATTTTTCATGCAAAATATATATTATAAACTATGTCAAGTTTAATTCCTAATCCTAAACATAACTGTCGCATTAATTAGAAAATAATGTTATATAAGTATTATAAGAAGCAATCACATCTGAGCTTTTAGTCAATTACATATTAAAGAATTATTTATTACATAATAATTGATATGCGTGCATGCATGTATGTATACATACTATCTCTTATTTATTTCCCCAGCACTATCTCTTATTTGTTTCCCCAATCCGAATAAATTTTCTCAAGTTTTATTTCTGATTTTTTTAGAAAATTTATTCCTTGAATTATTGAAATTCCGGTAAAACAGCTACAGTGCTCGAGAGATACAGTTTGGAACTTCGTAAAACCGCGAAATATATAATCTATGTTGTTATGCATTTTTAAATTGTAATAAAGAATGTAAATTGCGCACCGTAAACAGCGCTGATTTTCATTGCTCGTTTACTACATCGTATCTAATACCGAGAATCATCTCATTAATATATAATCTATAAACTTTGTGTTCGCATTAGTCAGCCTCTACGTATGGTCATGTTTTATCTTTCTTCCTTATTATATCTTGTATAAAGTGTTTCGCCATGAAATGTTATCGGACTATATTATATCGATCTTAAATATTTCTTTCAAATTTTGGACAAATATTTTGAACCATCAATCATCGTGTGTAAAAAACAATTATTTTTTATTACTACTAACATAAAAGCTTTTTAACTCGTTATGATGAGTAACGCGGTATCTCGAAAGCGAACAAAGACATGTCTAAACGTGAGTCATCGTTAAAGAGAACAGATAAAAAAGGAAATAGGAAATTCCTGCAAATTAATTATATACTTTTAATTAATACCTTTAATTAATACTTTTAAAAAGGGAAATACTTTTATTCGATTAACACAAAGATAAAATTGTTATAAATTATAAAAATTTATATTTGTGTTTATCGATATATAAAAGTATTATCTTTTTTAAAAGTATTATATAATTAATTTGAATTAAAGAATTTTTTAGTGCACAATGCACAATAAAATAAAATTTCTTCTTTGACTATTTTATTTCAAATATAATTATTAAAGTCTGAAATATCTTGCTGTTTCATGCCATCATTCCTCGTACATCTTCAATAATAATTAGCATAATTGCGTAATCTCATCTATCAAACTTGGAACATAATTAGACCCTTCTTTCTTCAAAATATTTCTTTAAGAAGAATGTAAATATTAGAAGGATTATGACACGTTGCCGATGTATATCTTTTATTACTTTTATTAGCAGACTAATATTTTTTATGTACTATTTTGCATTTATTTTATGCGAAAAATGTAAATATAAATATATCACCGACACGCGCAGCGCCGATAAATCAGGCTACGTTATAGAATGGATTTCGATCAAAATCAGAGAATCTACTCAAACTTGAAAAAGTTTCCTTGAGAATTCCCTGATTTTTAAAGCAATTTATTGTTAAAAATTTCAGATAAAATGAAAATATGTTTAAATGTACCTTACAAATATACATTTATTAGACAAAATTCTTAATGTTTTCATTCAGAAAAGCTTATAAATCATAAAATAAAATTAAAAATTACTTTCAATAATTAAATTTAAAAAACTTTAAATTATTCTAAAAGATAAATATTTAATGTCGCATAAGCTTTTTAAATTTTATTCATTCAAATTTCATTCAAATTATTATTTTATTATTCAATTATTTATTTATTTCAAAAGCTATAAGCAAAAAAATTATATAATGCATAACCGACATAAAATTCATAAAATTCAACTTTTATAAAATTATTGAAAAGATATCCATTTTGTATTAAATAAAATTATATCTATCACGAAATTATCTTCACATACTGAATATTAGATTAGCCGTAAAACCATTGCTTAGATGTTTCGAGTGGATGAATTCACTGTTGTCATTAACAATTCTATTGCTAAATTCCTATATAAGATATAAAGATAAATTTAAAAAAGTAATTAAAAAAAATTCCTTTGATTTTCAATAAAATTCTCTGACTTTTCAAGGCATAAACAAATTCTTTGAAAATTCCAGATTTTCAATAATTTTTCACATAGTAAATATCCTGGAAATTATTTAGTTAGTTTAGTATCTCCTAGTTTAGTTAGTCCTTTAGTCACTTTTATCTTTTTTGTCTTTATTAGAAAAGATGGTATAATTTCAATCGGAATTCTGTTTCGAACAGTTTCATAATACGTAATCAGTTTATTATTCGTAAACCGATTTTGATACTTTTTGTACGCAGCGGATTGCGTTATATAGTGAAAGCATTTGCTCATCTTATATTCACTGACTTCATGTAATATAATGCATTTTGCGATAATTAATAAAATAAAATCAATAATTAATAAAATCATTGCGTTTTAATAATAAATAAAACGCGCTTGCGTAGAAATCTATATAATATTGTTTCATTTTAAATCACATCGCACGTATGCTTCTCTTTCGCGAGTTTCGCACGAATGCTTCTTTGTTCGACAGAAAGTTACGAAGTCTAAACAGTTAAGATGCTATGAATATAAATACATAACAAATACATCTCGACAAAGGAATTTAGACACTGCGAAATATAAATGTATGACAAACGTGATATTTTTAATTAACTTAGAAATAATCTTATTTATTAATTTGAAGAGAAATATTCTCTCATTTGATAAAATGTTTAGTCAGATTCCATTTATATATTCAGTTTTAGAAACACTTAAGATGTCAGATAAAGAGAAGTCGGCAGAGACTTAATAAAATTGGATTATTTCAATGAATTCGCGATTCTCCGTATTCTCTACTTGAAAAATGATAATTATTGCAACGCGCGCGTATAATTATTATTATAGTTGGATACGTCGAAGATAATAAGATAGATACCCTAATGTTTGCTGATATAATGACAAGGAATCGAGCATCTCATATTTAAATGCGTAATCATGGATCAAAGTGCAACGAACACTGTATTAAAAACGTACCGATCAACGATCGAACGTTATCGTAAACCAATGACGATCTGATGTAAAATGAATGGAGTAAAATTCAATAGCGATACATTATATTTATACTTACACTTATATCTAATCCACATATAAATAATGATAAATCGTAAAATAAATTAAGAGAAATAAAGATAATTAATAAAGATAATTTTACTATTTTAATAAGTCACGTAAATTTATCTGTGATAAATTGGCAAGCCAGCAAAAACTTCATAATTCAGAAAAATTTAAATTTCAATTTTGCGTGAATATATGAAAATCGCAAACTATCCTTTAATGAAGGATATGTAATAATTATTAAAGATATGTAATAATTATATATTTTGTTATGAACTCGAAGCAACTTTGATAATATTACCAGGAATAAAACAACAAATATCCCATAGAAGTATCTATTGTACAATCTATTTTTCCACTACATTCCAAATTATAAACATTATATGTTTCAAATAAATTAATTTAGACGAAATATTACGATCAATCCCGACAAATGCAATTTATATATATATATATATATATATATATATATATATATATATATATATACCAGATCATAATTTCAATCAGGAATTTAAATCAATCGAATATTTTCGATTTGTCGAATTAAAATCGAGAACATTTCATACTTCATGTATTAATGAATAACTGAACACAATATTTTAATTACAACATTAAATTAATTACAAAGGAGATGTGTAATCAGTACATCATCCCAATAACATGCTGGTGTGACTAGCATATAATTAGTAATTAAACATTCTAATAAGCTATGTGTCTTTGAAACATTTCAAAAGAGTGCAATTTGGTCGACTACACACATAATCCATAGAAGCAACAATTTCAGAATCATATTGGATAATAATAAAAGAATTCTACAAATCTCAATTTTTAATTAAGAAAAATTTTTTATTTGGACATGATTTTTAATATATGCAAGAGCTTCTTGACTTGTGACATCTAATTTAAAAACCCGTGATGAAATAAAATGCTTACATTGTCATCTTTTTGCGATATTATTTCTTTGCAATCTATTTTCCAATAAAACAAAAGAGCTTTACACTAAGTTTTTAGGTTGTACTTGCAGGTAGAATATGGAATTACTTTAAATTTCCTTTGAAGTTTCTTGATTCTATAAGTTATTTCATGTATTTTGTATATATGCACTATTTGAGAGAAACATTTTAAATAAATTTAAAGAGATTGCAATGTATAGAATATATCTTAAATTTGAAATGTTGGAAAAATTGAAATGTTATGTATTCATTTTTGGTATAGATCAATAATTTTATTACTTTTCATTCAACATATACCAAGAATATACCAAGTTTATAGTAATTTTTTACTATATATCTCGTGCAATTGTGTATGTTTACATCTCGTTTCTACAATAAGAAAATAATTTAAGCATTTTAAATATTAACAAATATTAGAAATGTAATAAATATCTAATTTCTCCATTCTTTTCACAATTTCTCCAGTTAATGTTCGGAAATAACGTGTTGTTTATATTTTCAATAGATAATTATGACTTTCTCGCTTCATGGCTTTGTCACTTTTGCGTGCCGATTAGATCTGAAATAATACTTTTTTGCACTGTCTGATTTCGCTAAATCATGCGAAAACATCGACAATCTAACTCGGAAATTCCGTTAGATTTCCAGAATCACAAAAATTTTAACTCGTAGACACGTTTTCAAGACTACGCGAGATAGAGTATATACTTAACTTACTTATCTAATAAAAAAAAAAACTGAAAAAAAGATAAATCAATGGTGGAACCCGGGAAAATTTATCTTATCCATGCTAATCTCAAATTGATCTATTGATGCTCATCACTGTCGTAAAAGCATGGGATATATAGACAAATATAAGAAAATTCCAAACATACCGAGAAGTAATACTACGGCAGTGAAGTACAACGTAGTACATTTCATTTTGACCATGAACGTAAGGCTTTTAACGGAGGAAAAGGAGATAAATCGAAGGTATGAACTACGGCAAAGATTGAGTTGACGCAAGACGAAACGTTTGCACTTTAGACTATGCACTGCGTCTATGACTTTTCACAAATAGTCAGCAGCAGCCAGTTCATCTAGCAACACTAATCTTCTATCGTGGACCGTTACAGACTATACCGTTACTATACTATACAGACTCTATACCACTACCATAATATATACAGTAGCGCAACTCTCCCAATTTTGTTGGCCAAAACGGAGTGCGCATGCGCGAAATAAGTAAGTTGCCCAGTAAGTGTCGGTCCACAATAGGTGATTTAAGCTTTAAGAAGTAAGAAATTGACCAATTATAATCGAATATGAAAAGAATAATCGACTATAATTGGTCAATTTCTTACGACTTAAAGATTAAATACTTATTGTGGACCGACACTAATGCCATCTAATCTTCTTTCTATTTCTTCTCTCTCATTCTTTCTCTTTTTAATAAAATTTATCATTTAAATGTCTAAATATTTGTGATATTTGTAATATTTATGTTTTGATATTTTGATATTTGATTCACATTATTGATTTCATTAAATGCATAATTAGTATTTATAAGTATAGTATTTATAACATGATTTTTTTCATTTTATATAATATTTATAAAAAATTTAAATAAAATTATATTTCTTATTGTATTGTAAAAAATATAATTATATTTTGTATTCAGAAAGTGTATCTTTATTTTACCCGTTAATAAAATATTTACTTTTGTTATTTTCACATTTGAGTATCTTTCTATAAATTTTTGTATATTTATTATTATAATACATAAAATTATTGTAACACATAATATTTATATACATAATAATTATATTTAGCTACTTTTCTTTTTTTTGTTACATTATGTGATACGCCACACACACACACACACACACCCCCCCCCACACACACACACACACACACATCATATTTTTATAGTATAATATTTATATTTTTAAATTACATTAACATATCGTTTCATTCACATTTATATATTTTACATTTATATATTTTATATCTCACATCTTTCCTGACTTTTATATTCATTCCTTATTTTTCAATGCATCATTAATAGCATATTTCTAAATCATATTTCTTAATCTTTTAAATATAAATTATTTTCAATATATTAATGAGTTAAAAAGAGAACAATAAAGAGGATAAAACGAAAAGGAAGTTCAGATGGCGATACGAGTTAACTTACTTATTTCACGAATGCGCATTCTATTTTGGCCAACACTGACATCAAAGGTGCCGATAGAGAGTTGCGCTACTATATATATTGTGCCACAGTATATACAATAGCGTAACTCTCCGTCGGTGTCTTTGATGTTTTGCGTAAAATGTTTTGTTAAAATGAATTGCGTATGCGTGAGCGAGGTATGTAAGTGTCGGTCCACAATAAGTATTTAATCTTTAAGCCGTAAGAAATTGACTAATCATAGTCGAGTATTCTTTTCATATTCGATTATAATTGGTCAATTTCTTATTTTTTAAAGCTTAAATCACTTATTGTGGACCGACACTAATCAGTATTCTTTAAAGCCAGCGGCACACGATTTTTTTCCTACTGATTTGCTAGCTGGATTTGCGTGCTCGTTGAGCTTTTGTTTCTGATTGGTATATTCTTTTGGATCTAAAAAAATATACCAATCGAAGACAAGAGTTCAACAAGCATGCGAATCCAGCTAGCAAACCAGCAAGAATAAAAGCATCGTATGCCGCTGGCTTCGTAACGACAATGTCGTTATCGTTACATAGCGACAATCATCGCTTGCGCTGGCGATACTATAATGATAAAGCTATTCTGTAACACAAGCTAACGAAACGATATCGATACAAAATGTGATTTCGATGTCGTTATCATAATGAGTATACTTGGTTTCATATAACTTTTTCATTGTAATATCCAACCAATGAAATCTCTTTTCTAACATCCTTTTCCGATGAGTTTAGGAATGTGAAAATAAATTATCGATGATAAAGTTATAAGGATAAATTCCCACTGAGCGCGTCAGTGTCGGTCCACAATAAGTATTTAATCTTTAAGTCTTAAGTTTAAGAAATTGACCAATCATAGTCGATTATTCTTTTCATATTTGATTATAATTGGTCAATTTCTTACTTCTTAAAGCTTAAATCACCTATTGTGGACCGACACTCACGCATCGCGTCATATTGCGTTATGACGCGACGCGAGATAAACTTAAAGATAGTGTCGTTCTTATTCATACTGAATGCGTCGCCGCCGCAGCATCGCCACAAATCAACGCAACACATAAGCGAGCACATAACCTAATATCAAAGTAAAGTCGTACATAAACATAACTTCTCTATCTCTGTATATATATTAATTTGTGCGAAATAAATATCTTAGGATTGGAAGCACCTTTAAAAATGTATATATATATATATATTATATATATATATATATATATATATATATATATGTGTGTGTATACATATACAAATATATTATTTTAATTCAAGTGTTATTTCTTTGATTTGTGTTTGTAGAATTATAAACGTGCGTGATTTGAGATCCATTTTCTTCTTCTTGTTGGGAATCCTTTTGTCTCTAGAATGTCTGGGATTAGTCGGAGATTAATCAATTCCAAATTTGATTATTGATTTAATAAGATAGGGGTGAATTTAGATTTAGCTTTGAATAGGCTACGTTGCAAGATCGTTGAATTAACGACACGTAGTTCGCGATAAGCATTGTCTTGAAATTCAGAAAAATAAAAATTATTCGACACGAAGACCCAATCTGCCGATGGAAATCATCTATTATCTATTTGTTTGAAACATATATCGGCTGTAATTATTATTATTGTTATAATTATTAAATTTTTTTTTTTACATAATTTAAAAAATTTTTTGAAAGTAATATATTCCATGCCAAATATCCTTTAACCATTTTACCTTAAAAATAAGAAAAAAATCTTAATTTTTTATCTAAAATTTTTAATAAAAAACATTTGATTTACATTGCATATAATTCATAAGTAAAATGTAATCTATCTATTTATTTATTTATTTTAATATCCTTAGATATTATAACTTTGATAATATATTGCTTTTAATTAAGATATTTTATTGTAATATTACTTTTTGCGTGCTATTCTTAATATTTAATATGTTTAAAATAAGTTTATGATGTTCATATATTTAAATTATAAAATTATACTATACTTGTACACTTCCATATTATTATTCGAACCGCTTCGGAACATTGCTATTGATTGATATGTCTAGTTATGTTGTCGTTTTAGCTTATCAAGGAGTCCGATATCCCTCGATATTTTAACAACAAGATTTGGTACTTTATTATATATTTTTAACGACATTTATCGTTATGTTGAATTATAGAATACCATTTTTCGTTATAGTGTCGTTAAATTTGCATAATGACATCCCTAGCTAATGAAACTGTCGTTAACAAGTTAGAGAATAGACCTACAGGACACGAATATTCCGCCTCGCTTCCTTTTTTTATTATAACTTTCTTTTTCTAACTTGTACATACACAGTGTATGTTTAGAATAAAAATGTACATAGGCGCATAAAATTTATTTCTTGGTATTTATTTCATTATATATTCTTTAATGAAATATACATACAAAAATAAAATTAAATTTTAAATATAAAATTAAATATAAAAATTTAAATATAAAATTTTAAATATAAAAAATAATTTTAGATAAATTTTATTTTACATTTTATCAATTTGTATTATTATATTATATTATGTATTGTCATATTATACAAATAAAATTATACATGACTTTTTTGAAAATAAAAATTAATTAACAAAGTTAATAACGATTGTTAATAACGATTAGCAATTTATATTTGAAACAAATAAGTTATAAATTACTTAAGAAAACATACATATAAATTTATTATATAAAACTAATTTATTATATGATAATGTATATGCAAATATACAAATTAAAAAAATAAAAAGAAAAAATACATTAGATAAAACAATATGTTAAACGTATTGTGAATATATAAAATATATTAATTATGAATATATAAAATATATAATAGTATATTAATTGTTAATAAATTTTTTTTTTAAATATCGTTAGTGTATCTTTATCAATGTTAACTCTATAAAATATATAAAACTAAAACGTCTCTATTTCCATGTCGCTCGGTTTTGCAGGATAGCGTCGATCGGTTTTGTCAGGATTCGGTACGAGAAATAAATTATCGTGTCTTTTGAGATTTCTATGTTTATATTTACAACGCTTGACTGGCTGGGTTTATATTTAAAATATTTACAGATTATTTCGCCGTTGGTACGGCGAAAAGACGTGTGGTTTCCACGTATTATATATACTCGTTTTTGCTCGCGGTCGGTTCTCCGTGTTTAGTCGCGTTCTTCGGTAGGCGCGGCGCGGGCGCGACGGGGCGCGGGGATCTCGGCCGGCGCGTTTTGACGGATCAGCTGTGAGTGTTGATATGACGGATCAGCTGTGTGTAAGGTTTATGACGGCTCGAATGCAGGAAGCTCCCTGCCTCTCGATCGTCAAAGGAAGATGTGCACAAGGGCTTTCTCTGTGGAGCCCAGGTTGAGAAGCTCCTCAACCTGTGAGTTACTTGTGCGCTGGTGGATAGTTTTCGAGGAGCGATCGGCCAGAAGCTCCTGGCACGATAGGTAGCACCCTAGATCGCTTTCTTGGAGAGGATTCGGAATATCGAGAGCAGTGTCGGACTGGTCACTGTCTCGCTGGGAATCGGTCTCGTTTATCTCCCGGACTCGCTTAATATACCCGAGCCGGCCATCGGTCGGGTTTCATCGGGAACGGGTCGGCCGGACTCGGGTCGGGGTAGTTTCCGGGGGATGTCTCGTCGGAATATCCGCGATAATTCGCCGAACGCGCTCGGGAATTCCGCGAGGATGTTCGGTGGTGCGGTCGGTAGCGGGGCCGGCGGTGGTGGCCTCACCGTGTGTTTATGATCTCACGCGGTGCGCACGTGAAGCCGCGTGATCATCGCTTTTGCCGCGTCCGCTGTTCGACGGGCTTTTCTCGACGGTGGGATCGCGGACGGATCGCCGTGTCGGCGCCCCGACGGTTGATCGGTCGGGGACTCTTAATAATGTTTAACAATTATACAATATTAAATTGTTAGTAATTGAGGGGGGTGAGTTGGGTGTCGTTATAAAACAAATATAATACTATGCAAATAATGAGTGAATGAATGAATGAAATAAAAGTAAATAATGAATAGAAATAAAAAGTTCATAAATCATAGACTTGCACAAAACAATATAGATTTAGAAAATGAAGAAACAAATATTGACAAATATTAATATTGCAATTAAAAGTATGTCATATTAAAAGATATAATAATACAATAAACATGAAATTTAAATGCAGATGTAATGTTAAACAAATTAAGATGCCTTAACTTCTAATATATTCTTAAATTAATGTTTTATTTACTTCTTCCATACAACTCATCAATCATTAGTTCATGCCTCAGCTAGTCGATTCATCTCGGTACGAACCAAGGAAAGAGTAGAGTAAGTAAAGAAAGAAATTTAATTTAAATTCAAGTTAAAATTTTAATTTTTTTATAACCCTATGCGATGTATGTTCCCGCCACTTTCTGTTGAACATTAAATGCTTGGCATCTCATGCTAACAAATGGAGAAATTATAGAAGAGAAGGAGACGGAATATTCGTCCTCTGATTGGTTACATACCTCGCTCGCGCATATACAGTTCATTTTCACATGTGCTGAAATCGGAAGAATTGCGTTACTGTGGGTACTTACGATAATCCAAATTCGAGTTAGTTCTACTAGAACCAAAAAATACAATACACATAACCATCTAATATCTTTATGAGTCATGACAATTCAACTTAACGCTGTCTTATATTCCTTGAGTGAGTTAGATGTGATTAACTGTGGTGATAGAACTGGACATGAACAATGCCTTCAACTCCATTTTGTAGAGTGAAATTATTTCGGCTCTAGAAAGAAAGAACACACCGGGCTATCTGTGTGCCATTATTCAAACATACCTTAGCAATCGATCTGTAGTTTTTTCGGATAGGAACGAACAATTAAAGGAATTCAGAGTGACCGAGGCGTGCCGCAGGGCTCCGTATTGGACCCATTGCTGTGGATAATAGCTTATGACGAAGTTTTAAGGGAACATAATTTTATTGGCTGCGAAATGCTTTGTTATGCCGACGACATTCTTCTGGTCATTACTGGTAGTGATTTTAGAGAGACAATCCGAAGGGCTGAAGCTTTCGTAGAATTAATAGTTAGTAGAATAGAAAAGCTGGGCCTGAAAGTCTCCGCGGAGAAAACAGAGGTATGCGTGTTTTGTAAAAGGGGCTTAGATCCCCCTCTGCTGAATATTAAGGTATGCGATAAATCAATAGCAATGACCACTAAAATTAAATACTAGATCTGTATATAGATATGCACCTCATGTTCAGAGAGCACTTATTGTATATTATTCCGCGCATCAGAAAGTTGACAAACTCTCTAAGCAGGTTAATGCCAAATTTGAGAGGACCTAACCAGGGGAGGAGGCTTATATGCCCATGTGGTTCAGTCGGTGCTGTACTATGGGGCACCAGTTTGGGTTAACCAGATAAATCATAAGTCGGTGGTCGTGAAAGAGGTCGAGGGTCTTCTCAGGACCCTGGCTCAAAGAGTAATATGCGGATATAGAACCGTCTCATATATTGCTGTCATTCTCCTTGCTGAGATTTTCCCTTTCAAAATTAGGGCGGAGAGACTGGCGGGTCTATACAAGAGGGAGAGAGGGATCAGGGCTGGCGCTGGTTCTCTCACTAATAGAGTTAGAAGGGAATTGAGGGACGAGGCAGATGAAAGAGCTATGGAAGAGCCTGGAGACATCTCCTAGGGGACCACAGACTCTCCAGTGTCAGAATAAGGGAGGCGTTAGTGCCTCTGATGAGTGATTGGCTTAATCGGACGTATGGCACTTTGACGTTTCGGTTTACTCAGCTCCTTAGCGGGCATGGCTTTTTCAATGAGTTTCTAGCTCGAATGGATCGAGCCCCTTCTCCTTGTTGTGCGCATTGCACAAATGGCCTACGTGATAATTTGGATCACACGCTATTATCATATCGTGTCTGGTTTTGGGATAGGTACGAACTGTTCAACTCCTTAGGTATCGAGCTGGGTAAAATTGATTCTCCGGATTTGAGAAGGGTATTGGTGGTTATGCTTTAGGGTGAGGAGAGGTGGAAAGCGTTGCAGCGCTTTGCGGAGAGGGTTATGTCCGCTAAGGAGCAGGCGGAAAGAAATCGCCAGGGCATTGGGTAACTCACATGTGTACACGTCTTAAAGTGACTATTTGTCAAGGCCTTGTCTCTTATTTTGGTCAATGTAGGTTTATGTCTGTCCTGGTGACTTTATGATATATGATACTTACCCGCCAATGTGTTCGTATTTTTCTTTTTGTGTTTATGGTGTGTTCAATTCTTCTTCATGTAATTTTTATTCCCATTGAGGTGTATTCGTTTTGTAAACGCTCTTTGTGACAAGTGTGTTGGTATAACTAATGTGATTGTAATTTTCTTTTAAATGTTTCCTCGTGGGTGTGATCATTTCATTATTGATCTTATTTATTTATTTATTTATTTTTATGTAACTTTAAGTGTATAAATCCCCCTAAATATGTTTTTGTGTATTCGCAAGTACTTGTAATTAGACAATTGTGCGTACGTTGCTTCATCAGGCCAAGACCAAGGGAGATTCGTGACGAGTTATTCTGTCAATGTTCCAGGACTCCCCCCCCCATGGTCATTAAGGCTATAGAGGAAGTTTAGTGGGTAGGCGAGACTGGCTTTTCGTTCGACGTGCCACCTACTCGAATCCCACACTTCCCAACTGTCGTCCGTTGGGAGTCTTCCGAAGATTCCTCCTCTCTAAACAAAAAAAAGGTGTGATTAACTAATAGAAGATATCGAAGATACTATAAGTAAAGTAATTTTACCAATTTAAAATATTTATAATTATAATTATTTATGCTATTTAGCATTATTGTCACATAATTAACAAAATGTTATTTAAATTATTGTAATATCTTAATATTTAAATAAAACTTATATATAATAATTAACTTATATATAATAAAACTTATATATAATAAAAACTTATATATAATAATAAACTTATATATAATTATGTTTATTAAAGAGGCACATACATGTAACGGTACGTCCCTACGCAGTCGGATAATATTCGGTACTGATGCGGGGACGTAGCTCGGGAGCTCGGAAATGCCGGGTCGTTAGATGCCGGGTTTGGAAAAGAAATTACAGACGTTTGGGTTGAATTTACAATAAAATAATTAGATTTATTCTAATTTAAAAGTTGGTAGTTTAGTGAATACAAAGTGTCTCTCGCAGCGCAACATTGTTCGAGTGAGCTTTATATAATATTCGCTGTATTTGAGATTTTCGCGGTCGGGCAGTGAATGTGTGACGCGGTATATTCTCGAGATAGCAGTGATCGGGTAACGCGTTGCTAGGCAACCGGCCTGCATGTTGCCAAGCGTTTGGACGCACGGTTGCTAAGCAACCGCAGATGCTTTTGCGACACGTGTTTTCGCGTATGTCGAAGGAAAAGTCCGAGAACGCTCCGATTCTTCACGGAGAGGAGATAAGGATACCGCGAGCGCTCGCTATCGCCTGCTAAAGTCCGAGAACACTCCGATTTTTGGATAGACAGGAATACGAGGATATCGCGAGCGCTCGATATTCCGTAGAAGAAAAATTCGAGAACGCTCCGACTTTCCGGACGAGAAGGAAACGAGAATATTGAGAATGCTCGAACACTCCAATTTTTCGTGAAAGGATAGAACGTGAATACTGAGCACGCTCGGTATTCGGTGCGAGAAGATTCTCGCATTGTTCGGATCGGATCGGTGATTTCGGAAGCGGACAGGTCGGATGATTACACAAGTTTGGTTCTTCAAAAATCGGGTTTATATACCTATTTTGTGCTGATGCGTCAGCAGACGATTTGTTAAAATAGTTTAAAAACAGCTGATCTGTCACGCCGTCAGTGCGTGACAGATCAGCAGCGCGCGTGCATTCGCTCGGTTAGAGTCGGGAATGTTCCCTTCTTATTCGAGGGCTCGAACCATGCTTAACGCAATCTCTCCTCCTGTCGTGTACCAGGAGGATTATTTGTATATTTGCCAATGGCGTTGGAGGGTGTCGCCGCTACAGTCCGACTTACTTCCATCGAGAGATTAGGACCATCATCTCTCTAGAGTACCGGTCGTTGGGATTCGAGAGAATACATGTATATTGTAATATGCGTATATACTTATGTGTATCATTATATTGTTGACGTATTATTCTAAACACGTTATTTGCGATAAATATCATCACATACCTAATCGAAAGGATAAGATGCTTGTCCGGTAAGTAGGAGATCTAGATTCGATTCCTGGCTGATGTGGTATTTTTTCGCAAAATTACGAGTTTTCACGATTGATTCGTGGTCAGACCCCGCCATGACGCACATCCTCTCTTCTTATTTGGGATGCCGCCGATCTTGGCAGCTGTCATGACGGTTGCTGACCGGATGCGGCTGGAGTAGACCAGTAGAGACCGGTGGTCCAGCGGTTCAGCCGTGGCGTGGACTACGGCTGGCGAAGATCTGGCAGGTGCGGAGCGGTAATTCCGCGTAGTGACCGTGGCGATGGATACGGCCGATGCAGAATTGGTGGATGCGGAGCGGTCCACCGATGCGGCCGTAGCGTGGGGTTCGACCAGTTGGGGGCGGTTAGTTCTGCCGCTGACCCTTTCATTGACCTTGTGGGTCAGCGCCGCCTGGGTGATGGAGACGGCCGGCTCAGGACGAGCGAGTGGCGATTGTTCGTTAGAGTCGGACAGATCCGATAGATAATTCGGCGAAGTTTTGTCGCACAACTGGCTGGCGAACTACTCGCTTTTTTGGATGGTAGCAGTGACGGTACAGCCCGTCCAGCTTCCTGGCATTGGCCAGGGTGGATCGCTTCATTCTTGTTCTTCAGGCAGGAATCACACGAATCGGATGGCGTATGATCGTAATGCTCCGGATTGTTAGTTTGGCAGCGGTGATACTAGCTGGAGCGGCCCTTAATGCTGTCTCGGTAATCGGATGGAAGCGAGGCTGGATGGTCGGTGACTCGGCGGTTTTTGCCAGACGCTCCCATAACACTTCGAACTCCAGATCATATCTCTTTCCGGCTGACTCGATCGTCGTCTCTGACGTAGATACTCTTCTCACGGGGAGGGAATTGGCACCAATTCGCCGGGTTGCCAATTCGTTTTCCCGTCGCCAGATAAGCGCGTATATTTATATGATTACTTCGTTATAAAAACTATACCTCGTTTCGAGGAAGAATGACTCGTAGCTTTACGCGATTTGCTATTTTTCAATTCAGTCGGTAGAACGGTCTCAATTTTCATCGGTTTTGGATTTGTTTATGTTTTCGGTGTTGATATGTACGTGTCGATGCCACCTTCCCCGGTCGTCGCGCAGGTCAAAAATCACCGGAGAAATTATTTTTCGGACGATTAGCGGTTCGGTGAATGTAGGCGATAATTTTGTTGCGATGGCATCGTTTTTGTTCGAGAGGATGTGCATGCGCTTCCACACCTTATCTCCGACGACGAGTTTCCAGACGCGGTATCGCATGTTATAATATTTTGCTTGTTTTTGAAACGCATGAGCGAGGTTTGCGCAGACGATCTCATATACCTCTCAGAGGATCCAACAATTTGATTCTGACGGTGGTACGGTAATATCATGTTGATCCGCGGGGAGGGGGCTGTTCAACTCTCGTCCGTGATTCAGGAATGCCGGGCTATACCCTTCATGCCACGCAGTGTTATACGCGAAGCGCAACGCCTCAATGCTTTGAACCCACCGGCGATGATTACGGTCGATATTGTTTGATCATTGATTTTGATGGTCTTATTCCTTCTCTCGACCGGATTGCATTGAGGTGTGTACGCGGGAGAAGTACAGTGTAAAATATTAAATGTCTCCAATAATTTTTTGAACTGTCCGGTGATAAATTGCCTTCCGTTGTCGGAGATAAGGGTGCGCGGGCATCCGTGCCGGTAAATAATATGATTCTCGGCTTGCGTGACGGCCGCGGCGGTGGCACGACGGAGCGGTTGCAACTCCACCCATTTTGTGAAGCGGTCTTGCATTACTAATAGCCACGAATGTCCGTTCGCCGAGCGGGGTAAGGGCCCTATTAAATCTTTCATAATTCCCACGGATATAAGACGGGGGCGGTGTGTAGAAATCCAGCAGGTCGGCTTTGCAATGATTTGTGCGCGAGATAGTTTCGGCAATTACGAACGTACCGGGCGATGTCAGAAAACATGCCAGGCCAGTAGTATAATCGCGCAGCACGAGCAATCGTCTTTGATACCAAGATGACCGGCTATCAGTTCATCATGTAGCCGGAGTATTTCGGTACGTTTTTCACGCGGCACGCATTCTTTCCACTGTTCATCGGCCGAACCTCGCGGAAGTCGGTGGAATATAAGAAATGACGGTATAGTTTCCCACTTTCGATCCAATATTCGGGGAAATCAGCAGGCCTTCCCTTTACCCGTTGAAACTGTCGATGAAACGGACATTGGTTTCCTTGTCGAGCGGAGTGCACGGATGGTTGACGGAAAAGTGCGTCAGCGGTTCAACTGCCCCTTCTGGTACTTGATATCGAATGCATATTGCTGGAGTTCAAGTGCCCAGCGGCCTAAACGTTCCGTCGGGGATTCCAGGCGTTGCAGCCATCGGAGGGCCTGGTGATCAGTTATAGTGGTAAATTCGTAGCTCTCCAGATAGCCGCGTAGATGCCGGATCTCCCAGATGACCGCTAGACATTCGAGTTCGGTTGCGCTGTAATTTCGCTCGACCCCGTTGAGTGTTCGGCTGGCGTATGCGATTACGCGTTCGCCCTCTTCCAGATGTTGAGTCAAAACCGCCCCGAGTCCATAAGCACTTGCATCGGTCTACAGTATGAACCGGCGGTTAAAATTTAGACAAGCGAGGACCAGGGCGATAGCGAGTGCCTTCTTAAGTTCATTAAATGACTGTTCTTCTTCCGATCGCCATTGCCATTTAACGGCCTTTTTAATCAACTTGATTAGTGGTGCGGCAGTTGTATTATAAATCTCGCAATAATTCTTTGAAACCCTTTATGACTATTCAATTCTTATGTACATATTCTTATGTACATATTGTTATGTACATATTCTTATGTACATATTCTTATGTACATCTTTATGACTACTAGTTCTTATATACATACGTCTTTATGTCTATTAGTTCTTATATACATAAATATTTTTTTATATACAGGTCTCGAAATTTACAAATCAAAATATCATAGCAAGAAAATTTCTCGAAAAAATAAATTATTAATGTATTTGCCATTTTTCATTCCAAACAGTAATTTTTAAAATATAAGTACTTAAAACTAGCCAATTATAGATCGCAGTTAAACGGAAACTTGTGCGTCGCGCATTGATAGTGTTAGTGAGCACGCATTTCATTCTTTGATATCAGACAAATGATTGTGTGTGTAACGTCACTGTAGTACCGCGTGTTGTGTATAATATTTATTCCAAAATAATTAATGCTATAAACAAATATAACGAATAAACGAATAAGAAATAAATTTACACACACACACACACACACACACACACACACACACACACACACACACACACACACACACACACACACACACACATTAAAAGATTAATACATCACATATTTAACAATAATGGATGCTTTCCATTTAATGACACAAGTCGATTAGATTTAGATTTAAGATAGAATTAGATTTAAATCGAACTTAATATAGATTTAAGATCACGATCTTTCTATTTCGACAGTTTGTAGGCAAATGATAATATACATGATATAAATGATAATATAATTATGACTACATAAATGACTACATATATTATGACTACATTATCATTTGCCTACAAACTGTCGAAATAGAAAATCGTAATCCTAAATCTATATCTAAGTTCGATCTAAGTCTAATTTTATCTTAAATCTAAATCTAATTCAGACAAAAATTGATGTTGGTGGTATTGATCGACGTCGTCGTTGTCGTCAACATATTTTTATTAATATATAAATTTTATTTTTATTAATATATAAATTTTTTTACAGGAATGGACATTCTCCGAGTCCTGTTGAGAGTCTCAAATATAATCCATTTCCAGAGTCCAGATCTTTTTCCAAAAAAAGAAAAAATGGAGAAATTCCTGAAAAAAAATTAAATTTAGATTATAAAAATGATAATCATTTAATTAGAGGATATGCATTTATCATTATGGGAGAATGTGCTTTCCATATAAAAAAAATAATTATTCAAACTTTTCAAGATAAAAAATTTAAAGCCAAGGAAATTAAATACGTACCCCTTCATAAAAAAAGAAACATATTTCGATTTTTTATCAATAAGAGATAAAAAAGAATGGGAGACGTTTTGTTCAAAATTAAAATTCAAAGACTTAAATATACAGAAGTTAAGCGACAACCTGGAATATTTTCGAGGTTTGCGAAACGTGGCTGCTCATCCAAAGCTTGTTTTGAATGAAGATACGATGGCAGACGTTTCGAATATTTTTCAAAATTACGGCACTGAAGAAGATATAGCAAACTTAGTAAATTTACAAAAAATTTTTACACATAATATAATTTATTTTCCAAAAAGTGATACAAAAAAAAATAAAAATATTCTTTATATTGTTATATTGTTATAACTTTATAAGTTTGCTATAACTTTATAAATTATATTAATATTGATTTTTTTTCAATTACATTAACCTTTTTCCACTTATTTATTTATTTATTATTATTACTTATTTATTATTATTTATTTTCACTTATTTTTTAGTATTTAGTCGTAATTTTAATAATTGTTTAATTTTAACTGTGCATAAATTTATTAAGTTTATCTTTATTTTTTATAAAAATAAAATGTTCAAACGCTTATCTAAAAGCCAGAGGAAAATATTAATACGTATATATAATATTATTATATATATATATATATATATATATATATAATATTAACACACACACACACACACACACACACACACACACACACACACACACACACACACACACACACACACACACACACACACACACACACACACACACACACACACTCACTCACACACACACACAGTGGGTGTCCCAAAATTACCGCATTTCCTTTTAAAAGCAGATTCTTTGGAACGTTCTAAGACGAAAATCCTAATTCAAAAATGCCCCGACTATAACAGTTTTTAAATTAAATTGGCCATTAAAGTTCATTAATCACAGAGCTGATATTTGGCGTGGTCAGACATAGTGATATGACAAGTGGTAAAGTTCTACCATGAGGGTCCTCTTACAACATCGAGAATATCACAGAAATATATAATGACATTCTTATTAAGAAATTATTTTTCGGAACCTATATTACACAATTAATATCGCAACATAACATCGCAAAATATCTGTTTAATAACGACATATTGTGACTATGTGGTCTTAGCCCCTGCCTCGACATTTGTTCTAAACCTCTCGGAAAAATCCGGTTAAGAAAACCGAAATTAAGGCAGGCTGTTTTTCTTTTCTCTAAGCGGAATCCAGCGCATAATATCCGGATGTTCAGACAGATGTTCCTAAAGATTTTTCCTTTCCAGATAACCTCTTCCAAGATGACTTCCACTGAATCCGCTTTTTCCCTTTAAATAAATAAACTCACGCAGCAACAAAGAACATAATTTTAAAAATAATTTAAAGATCACTCAGTCCATTACAATTCATACAGACTCCGCTTCCCCTACAAAATAAATTAAACCTCTTCTAGCTACACAGAAACCTCTTCTAGCACAGAAAAATGAGCTAATCTATCCGCATGAATTATCTTTTTCCTATGCCTAGCTGACTTTTGTATGCAGAAGACATCACTAAGTTTCTTAATTAGTACATAGGATCCTCCCCAGTTGCTCTGCAATTTGGGAGCTCTTCTTCTCCTTCTTCGAGGATTAAAGAATCATATCTTTTGTCCTTCTTCAAAACGAACTTGATGAGCCCTTCGATCATACCATTTCGGTTCGAGAAGACTTTATCTCCATTCTTTCTCTAGCTAAATCATGGATATACTCAAGTTTTCCTCTTTCTAATATAACTCCTTACCGAACTACTTTTCTATACTTCTGGGGATTTCCCTCTCAACAAATCCACTGGTAACCTAAGATCTCGGACAAAGCATATTTCCGCAGGAGTCACAATCGTAGTTTCATGTTTCGAAGATCTATATGTCATCAAATACAAAAGAATCCCAATTTTTATGACTAGTTCGTGGTCGAGTCTTGTCGTGGCACACGCTCTCTCTTCTTATCTTCTTTTTATAAAACTAAGATAATACCAAATATAATTATAAAGATAATAAAATGGATTTTGATTCTCGGAGATAAATTTGGCTAAATAATTTGTTATTGTTTGATGCTGACGTTCAACTTGTCCATCCGACTGAAACTGAAGAGCAGTCGTCTTCGTCTTTTTAATTCCAAGTAAATGTGTCAGCTCCAAGAACATTTTCGATTTGAAATTTCTTTCCTGATCCGTGTGGACTTCCAAAGATATTTTATATTTCGAGACTATTTGATTTACGAAAACCTCTGCCACAGTCTTCGCTCTAATATTTTTCAATGGGAACGCTTCTACCTATTTGGAAAAGCAATCCACAACAACAAGAAGATATTTGTTCTCCGAGTGACTCGAAGAGAGTGGTTCTAAAACATCCATCTGAATTTTTTCAAAAGAGGAACCAACATTATAAACTTGTAGAGATGATTTTCCTTTTCTAGAAGGGCTTTTGTTGGAAATATAAATTTCACAAGACTTACACCAATCCTCCATGTCCCGTTTACATGTGACCCAATAAAATCGCTTCCGAATTTTCTTTAATGTTTTATTAACACCAAAATGTTCTTCGGTCAGCATCATGAGCTTCTTTCAAAATGTGTTCAATCCGCTTTTGAGGAACAATTAGCTGAAGAATGCCTGTCTTCAAATTCGGAGTTTCCCATTTCTTATAAAGAACTCCATCTTTTAAAGCGAGGGCATCTTAACTCCAATAAATTTTCGTGGAAGTGAAGTTCTAAAAACAATCTCCGTCCAAGGAGGGCGCTCGCCTGCGATTTTACCCCGATAAATGATTTCTAAGTCTAAATCTTCTTCCTGATCTTTTCTTCATTCCTCTAAATTTCCCCTCCTCAAGGATCAGACGTCCAACATTTTTCTCCTCTTTGGTAGCTTTCTTCAATTCTATCTTAGCATAATAATTACACTTGGTCGCTTCACAATGTCGCCTCGATAAGCCGTCGGCATTATTGTGAGCTTGACCTTTTCGATAAATCACTTCAAATTCATACTGCTGTAATCTCTCGAGCTAATGTACCAATTTTTTCTTCAAAGTCTTGAAGGAATAGTCATTTAAGCGAGATGTGATCCGTACGGATCAAAAACTTTTGCCCGTAAAAATAATGGTGAAAAAATTTCACTGAATCCGATAGCTAAAAGTTCTCGACGGGTAACACAATAATTTTTCTCAGCTTTATTAAGCACTCATCTAAAATAAGCTATAAAGCTTTTCCATATCATTTTGCTTCTATGATAGGACCGCGCCAATCCCAGTATTTGAAGCATCCGTGTTTAAAATAAATTTCCCTTCTCCACACTGGAGAGGATATTAATATTTGTTTTATTTGTTTAAAAGTTTTTTAACATTCTTCCTCCCAAGAAAAATTAATCTGGTTTTCCGTTAACTTATACACGGGTTTTGTCAATGTAGAAAAACTTTTTATAAATTTCCGTAGTAAGAGCAAACTCAAGAAAGCTTTGCAATTGCTTCTTATTATGTGGAATTGACCAATCTTTCACAGCAGCAATCTTTTCCGGATCTGTGGAATCTCCCCTGCCGAAACAACATGTCCCAAATATTTGATTTCTTTACCAAACAAATTACACTTCTTTCGGTTAATCTTTAACTTCCTGAAATCGAAGAAAAACTTTTCTTAAATTTGTTATCATTTCTTTAAAACTTTTACTGAATATAATTATGCCATTCAAATAAATTAAGCAAATTTTTCTAAATTTTGTAAAATCTGTTCCATTAATCTTCCAAAAGTGACAAGAGCATTACACAGATTGAATGGCATTACCGCAAACTGCTATAACCCGTTCCTAATGGAAAAAGCTATTTTATCTTTATCTTTCGAACGAATCTTAAATTGCCAATACCCACTCTTTAAATCTAAAGTGGAAAACCAAGAGTTACCTAAAAAACGATTAAGGATATTGTCTATCCTAGGAAGAGGGTAAGAATCTTTTACCGTTATTTCATTTAACTTCCTAAAAAAACTTCCACGCAAAAGCGTATTGTACTATCCTACTTCCTCACTAATTCCGCAGGAGACATCCGCGGACTTTTTGATTCCTCTCGTCTATCACTTTTGCTTGTCTTATTTCCTCAATCGGTTTGGCCACCTCGTCTTGCATATGGATAGGGATTCGACGAGCGACCTGCTTAATTGGATGACAATCCTTCAATTTAATTTCGTGCTCAATCAATTTACAATTCCCAGCAACAACATTTTCAGAAAATATGTCCTGGAATTAATTTAGAAGATTAACAAAAGCTTCCTTCTGAGCTTCATTTAAATTAGAAGGATTTTGAACAAAAAGTTTTTTCAAATTCTTAGGGATTCTTCTTTCCTCAATACTACCAGAACATCCTAGAGAAGTTCCCTTTATTCTTTGACACTCTGTAATTATTACTTTATTCATCTCTACAGGATTAATTATCGGATCAAAAATATTCTCTAATTTCAAATATCTAAGAAAATCTACTCCCAAAATGCATCGTTTTTAATCTTTGCTAAAAATATTGGAAATTCTTTGAGATACTTTCCCAAATTAATTTGAACTAACTTTCTTGTCTTTATTGAAACTTTTTCTCCATAGTAGGATATCTGAGATCGAAACCTTTTTGCTCAAGTATCCTTTCATTCCCAACAACAAACCTTTTATTCAAAATTATAATCTCGGAGCCGGTATCAATTCTGAAAATACATTCTCGCTCATTCACTCTTCCACGATAATAAAAACAATCGGAATCTTGTTCAATTCTATTTAACTTAAAAATTTCAGAACTTTTTTTAAATTTATTTAATTCAAAATAATTTTTCTTAACATTAATCGGGGTTCTTTCCCTGTTAGTTGAATGCCCGTTTAATTTAACCAACTCTAATTTTCCTTCCTTACAGGACAGTCCGTCCGAAAGTATCCCGTTTTTCCATTACTAACATTCTCCAGTATTTTCTTTATAATTTGGTCCAATTCTTCTCTTTTTTCCTGTATTTGGTTTATAATTCCGCTCAACTCTTTTTTTTCTGTACGAAGATCTTTCCTCTCGTCTCCTCGTTCTTTTTCATATTCATAAAATTTCCGCGCTCCCTTCCCTCCGAACATCTTTCAGAAAAATTGCCGAAACGCCTCTCAAAATAAACTCTTCTCTTTCCCAAATCTCAACTCTCCCTTTTAATATTTAAATTTTCTCCCTGCTTCGATTGTCCTTCTTCTCTCGATAGCCACTTTCAGCGAGATTACTCCAATTGGAGGACTCTTCAATTAAAGAATCCAATTTCACAAAATCATTCGTCACGGAAACGAACTACGCGCAAGCAATTTTATCCCAAACCGCGTGTGTACACTCCGGATATACCAATCGCGATAGTCTTTTGATTTCGACATAACCAAATCTTATTTCCTATTCGTAAATAAAGAATAATAAGTCTGAGACAAATATCCCTCGCCGAAATGTAATTCCAATCTTGCTCTCAATTCCGCGAATCCGAAAGTTTCTTCCTCGCATATTTCCTCAAACATGAAACCAACATGACGGCTTTCGCGACATCATTCCAATGATTCGCCCGTGCGATTAACTCGAATTGCGAGAAGAACTTTCGTTCGAAACTCCCACGTCATAAAAATCGAATTTTAACTTATATCCAATCTCCGCGTGTTTGCACGCGACACTCTCATTTTCTGACGCGACTCTATTATTGGAAGGACGTATGTATTGCTCCTCTAAGCTGTTGAATTTATTTGTCGCGCTGTTGTAGCTGCGAACAAAATCTCCCTGCGCGACGATTCCTCCCTCAGCAGGCGCACCTTCTTGATAACAGCCTGCAAAGTAACAAACGCTAATGTCGCTTCCTGACAAGACCTCTTCCTCAAATTCATTGTTGAAGTAATTGCCATCATTAAAATATTGCCGTGGTATCCCAGACGAGCCCCCAAAATGTTCCGTCCACGGCGATCACAAACACTAATCGTACCTTTTTTGTATCACTGCGGACTCGCGCAATACACTAGGAAAACAGCATTGAAATGACTCAATATCCTCTTATAAGACACGCTTTATTCAAATCAGAACAACTACAGGAATTTGGTGGACACACGTCCGAACGCCACAAGTCACCGCGCCGAATATACACATAAACAAACACTCTGTTAAGTCGCCGAGAACCCTTCGCTTCTTCTCCATACGGCAGTTCAATTCCACTCGGCCGCAGAAGACTCGCGCGCATAACAATACATATGTGTATATGTGTTATATATATGTGCGTGCGTGCGTTCGTTCGTTATGATATATATATATATATATATTTATATTATAGAAAAGTTTGGTATGAATCTTTTGTACCAAGAGGTCACACCCACGAATTGTCGAACTTGTTTGACATTTGGGTGCGGACCATTGAGCGATGGCTTTAACCTTGTCGGGGTCAGTCTGGATGCCACGGCGATTAATTACGTAAGACCGAGATATTTAAGCTCGGTGAGACAAAAATGGCACTTTTCGGGATTTAGGAGGCGGGTAGTCGCCAAAAAACTTCTGCGAAATGTTTTAGATGTGACTCGAAAGACGAGCTAGCGATGACGATGTCGTCAAGATGCACGAAAACGTGCAGTTCAAATTCGGGACCGAGTATGCTATCGAGGAGTTGAAACGTGACCGGTGCGGAATGTAATCCGAATCGGCATGACTTTGAATTGCATCAGTCCTCGTCTGGGCATAGTAAACATGGTTACAGGTCGGCTTTCGGGAGTGAGAGGTACCTGCCATTAGCCTTGTTTTAGATCGAGTGTGGATAAATAGCGCGCGCCACGAAGTTTGTCAAGAGTAGCGGCAATGTGAGGCAGCAGATACGTGTCTCTTTCTGTCACGCTGTTTACTTTACGGAAATCTATGCAAAACCGTTTGCTGTCTTTCTTTCGGACGATTACGACGGGAGAACTCCACGCGCTGGAGGAAGGCTCGGTTATGCCCTCGTCTTCCATTTGTTGCACCTCCTCGTCAATGATTTTCTGCATCGCGGAATTTCGAGGACGATATCGCTATTTAATTGGGATGTTAACTCGGATGATATGGGTAATACAATCGGTCGATCCTTTTATGTTCTCAAATTTCTTTAGTTCAATATCGAGAAAAGTCGCTAATTCGCGATCTTCTTGGGGCGATTCTTTCGTGCGGTGCGTTAATCCGGCAGTAACAGCGTAGGAAGTGTGACGATGTTCGATGGTCGTAGGTGGAGAAAATAGTATAAGATGGAGGCGAGTCTATAAATCTATTAGGATCTACTAGGATCAGATTATCCAGAGTTAGTAGGATTTGGAAGATGTGTTCAAAAATTTTTTTATGGGTGGTTAGGAATACTGTGATTCCGCTAATCGTGACGAGTGCCTCGTCGGCTAGGTGGATCTGGCTTTCGGTGGGGGTGAGTCATTACTGATTTCCTGAGCGTAGCGCGTGGTTTTCGGAGTTTATTAATGAGATCTTGACTCTCGTATCCAGAAGGGCGGTGAATTCGCGCGCGCCAATTTTGACGGTGATGTGCGAGTGCAGTATGTATTTTACGCTGGCGAATTTTCCGGCCGGGGGGAGTTGGCGACCCCAGCTGTTGGAATATTTCCCGGACGAGGATGGCAGTCTTTGGTGAGCATCCCGTCTATACCGCATTGTGAACAGAATTTTCGAGGGGATCGTTTGCATGAAAACCGATCGACCTCGCTGTTTGCATCTCCAACACGTATTCTCGCGGTCATATGGAGCTGATTGCGAAAGGGCGGCGGCATTCACACAGCGGCATTCGTGTACTTCTTTGTCTTCTATTTCGCGAGACTTCTACTTTCTGGATCGTCGTATTTGGCTGCTTAATCGGTAAGATCATGTTTTTTCGTTAATCCGAATGAACATTTTATATTCGGCTTTGTTTTCATAGAGTCGATCTACTTTTTTCGGCGTTGAATAATTACCCGCGCATTAATGTGAGCATATGAGTTACATATTGCGAGAACGTGTTGCTGGGGCCGTTGCCTTCGATCGCGAATTTCTTGCGCTAATTTTACCTGATAACGGCGCGGCAGAAAATGACGGCGGAAATTAAGAAGTCTTCCCAACCTGATCATTCGTTTTCGTTATTTCGATACCACGACAGGGCATTGCCTTTAAGCAATTCGGGCAGCCCTTTCAACATGATTTCGTTGGAATACCGATATTGTCTTTGTAATTCGGTGAGCCTTTCCAAAAAAGATAAAGGGTCGCGATTGTCAAAGTGGCATTCCCATTTTCGGATTTAGTTCATGGTCTTGGCATGGTTAGATTTGGAGGATGATACGGCGGGTAAGAGGGCTGGAGCTACGGGTTGCTCCGATTCGGGGTCTGTGGATGTTCTGGCTTTTATGTTCGACATGATGTTCGGATGTGTATTCGCGTATGTTGAAAGCGAAGAGCGTCTTGCTTTGAGAGGTTTTGTACCCAGGCTGGCATCTGCGATTCTTTTTAAAACGGTCCTTGTTCGCCATGTAACGGTACGTCCCTGCGCAGTCGAATAATGTTCGGTACGGATGCAGGGACGTAGTTCGGAAGCTCGGAAATGCTTGTCGGATGCCGGGTTCGGAAAAGAAATTGCAGATGCCTGAGTTGAATTTACAATAAAATAATTAGATTTATTCTAATTTAAAAGTTGGTAGTTTAGTGAATACAAAGTGTCTCTCGCAACGTCGTTCGAGTAGGTTTTGCCTAATATTCGTTGTATTCGTTGTGTATTTGAGATTTTCGCGGCGCGATCAAGTGAATGCGGTATTTCGCGGGATAGCGCATGGATCGGGTACGCAATGTGTTGCTAGGCAATCGGGTCCGCATGTTGCCAAGTGATTAGACGCACGGGTTGCTAAGCAACTGCAGACGCTTTCGCGATACGTGTATGTCGCGTATGTCGAAGGAAAAGTCCGAGAACACTCCGACTCTTCACGGGAGAGGAGATGAGGATACTGCGAGCGCCCGATATCCTGCAGGAGAAGCCCGAGAACACTCTGACTTTTCGGACGAGAAGGAAATGAGAATACTGAGAACGCTCGGTATTCGATACGAGCGTCCGATACTCCAGAAAAAAAACCCGAGAACATTCCAATTTTTCGTGAAAGGATAGAACATGAATACTGAGAACGCTCGATATTCAGTGAGAGAAGATTCTCACGTTGTTCGGATCGAATCGGTGATTTCGGAAGCAGACAGGTCGGATAATCGCACAAGTCTGGTTCTTTTCCGCAAAAATTGTCGAGTTTATATATCTATTTTGTGCTGACGTGCAGCACATGATTTATTAAAATAGTTTAAAAATAACTGAGCCGTTGGTGCGTGACAGATCAGCAGCGCGCATGTGTTCGCTCGGTTGGAGTCGAGGATATTCGGGCGGCTTTTTTTTGCGAGAGGAGGAGAAATGCATTTACGCGCTCCTGGAGGTAACCGTTCCCTCCAGGGAGTGTGGGACTCACTTGCTGGCCAAGTACTACCCACTAAAACCATCCTCTATACGAATACTAAAGGCTTACGGATAAAACCCCGGGACGCCACAGGCACAACTTCAGGGCCCATCCAGCCATGCTCGTAAAACCGAAGCCCAACAATTACGGTTATTAATTAACTTCTTTGACTGCTACAGAAATCCAACACTCGGACATCCACACCACCACCAGGACCAGGGATCCCAGGACCAGGAAGGGCGAGAATTCACGTCGCGGGAAGAGGAAACGGAATCAGGTGAGAACCAGTTCCCACCGGACCCCATGACAGGCGCGCACATGCGGGAATGCGGGAAACGCGCAGTTGATCCGCCACGCGGGGGACAGATGCGATCACGCGACTTGGACCGGGCGATCGGTATAACCGATCCCCTAAGCCACCACGACCAACGCACCCTGTCTTCGTCTCTCCGCATCTTCCTTGAGAGACATGATTTCACCTATCATTGATTCTATCCATTGCCACTCGTCTCGTCCCGATAACATAGATTCGATGAGCGTTCCCTCAGATAATCTTTTCCCGAGTCTTCGCTCAACTTCTTCGCGCAAATAAGACCATGCCTCATGAAACGCCGTGTGACCAGCATCGTCCCGTCCTGCAGGACAAAATTCGCAACGCTTTATATAAAACTTTTTAATCCTATATAAATATGAACTAAAACAATAATAGCCATGATTCGTCAATGCCTGCGTCAATCGATATGACAAAAACCCATGAGTTCTGGATAACCACTCCTCTAAGTGTGAAACTACTAGTTTTCGGGTGTACAACGCAGCATCGTCCGGAAACATTTCAGTCAACATTTCTTTCCACTCTGTAATTATGTCATTCTTAGCTCTAAGTTTAACAACATTTCTTGCTTGATGGGTAAGCTTACATTGGTGTCTAAATTCTAATTCCGAAATACGGTCATACACCTTTTTCCTGCTCCTGGCCAAGATGACGAAGAGAGGAATTCCCGCTAAAAGCAGTAACGCCGTCAACGATACCGTACGATAGGCCGAGATAACTCTAATCGATATACGCCCCTGTATATGATTAATCGACTTTAGATTCCTCTTAGTGAGGACTTTATCCGTGGCCCATACCGGAGCACCATACAATAGTATGGAGTGCACTACGCTGGCGTACAGCTTACGCTTGTCAAATTTAGGACCACGCAGGTTGGGCATCAAGAGATCCAGTCGCGGTAACACTCTTTCCGCCTTTCCCGATACCATCTCAAAGTGATGAGTAAATTTCCATCTATTGTCGATTACAATACCAAGGTACTTCATTCTATCAGTTGACTGGATAGAGATCTCATCCACTAAAAAGGTGAGACTTTTATCCTTAATGCTACCTGGACAAAACAGTACAGCCTCCGTCTTAGAAGGAGCAACTTCGAGCTCTAGACTTTTAATTTTGCTTATCACTAAATCACAGATTAAGTTCGCTCTAGAGGTCAACAAATTAAAATTCCTATTGCTAACGATGATCAACGTGTCATCCGCAAAGCACAAAGTGTAAGAACCATACGGCATTCCAATGCTCAATACACTGTCGTATGTGATGTTCCACAACAATGGGCAATGGGGCTGAACTCTGAGGAACACCACATGTCACTGAGTGCTCTGTGTAGCGGCCGCTCTTCTTAATCGCTAAGATGCGACAGTTAGGTAATCCATTAGCACACGTATTATGTACAACGGTACCTGCTTGTCTTTTAACGCTTTTATAATTTGCCTCCAGGCCAAAGAATTGAATGCATTGCGGATATCCAAGCCGATAGCCAAGCAATACTCACCCTCACTAGTATGATTTCGGATTATACGCTGCATCCTAATTATCGCATCGTTCGTTGACCTACCAGACCTAAAGCCATATTGTTGATGACTGAGACGGCTCCGGAGGTCTCCCTCCAGATGGGAAACTATCCTATTAAACAATATACGTTCGAAGATCTTCTCTATGTCGCTCAATAGGCAAATTGGACGAAAAGACGACGGTGAGTCGTCCAACTTACCCGGCTTTCGCAGTAAAACCAAGCGCGCTCGCTTCCATTCGGAGGGGAATACGCCTTCCCTCATACATTTATCAAACAAAACATTTAACAAAATGCGTCGAGTCCAACGAATAGTAAAGCCTTAAAATACGCGCCGATAAGCCATCCAATCCTGGAGCCGCCTTGCGAGAGCAGGACTTCTTTATTGCAGCTGTAACCTCATCTTCGAGCACTGCAGGAATAGTCTCATCCAGAACCCCAAGTGCATCCTTATTCCATTTGATGGCCATACGGGTAGGAAAGAGCGATCTCACCACCTTGCCGATCTTGGCAAAGGACAAATAATCCAGTGGAGCATTGTACTCCGAACCTCGGATCTTCTTCATTATTGCCAGGTACGGCCTACCTCAAGGATTGGAGTTTATTTCCTCCAGTAGCTCCACTTCAGGCCAGTTTTTGAGAGCGCATTCCTCATATTCCGAGACCGTTGACTATACTGCAGCCGGAAGTCTTCATATTGCTGCGGATTGCGGTCTTTTCGTCTTCGAGCTCTGGTTAGCTTCCGTCGTGTTTGAATACATAGCCTGCGTAATTCGGCTATCTCCTCATTCCACCAGTAGGCCCTTCTTATGTGCACTTGTCTAGATCTAGGCATTGACAAGTCGCAGACACGAGACAACAACCGAGTGAGCGAGTGAGAGAAGTCGTTAGCTAAGCTCGTACGATCACACAGTACATCAGCACATCTAAGATATTCGTCCTTGAATTTGTCAGGATCGACTTTGTCCGGATTCCAGCCTTTGCGCACCAAAGTATTAAATTTTTGCGGCTCAAAGCGTCCAAACTGCCAACGCATGTATCTATGATCCGAGAAGGATACCAGATCACTCATCAACCTCCATGTAAAGCCGTCTCGTACCACCCTACCTGAAACCAGGGTGAGATCAACGATCGACTTTCCCTGGTCTCTTTCGCAAGTAGGTCTCGAGCTATTATTAGCCACAACCAGACCCATCGAGTCAAGCCACCTCTCCAACAATGTACCTCGATCGTTGGTAATCGTATCACGCCAGCTCGTTGATCTCGCATTAAAATCTCCAGCTACGATAACTCTTTCCATCGGGTAGAAACGTACCAGTGTGACGTCAGGAGAGTCGTCAGGTATATTTTCTTTTTTTTTCCTTTTCTTTCATCCTTCTTCTCTCTTACTTATCTGCGCAGAAGCGCCACTGTATTAGACTATAGCGTTAATACCGGACGGTAATAGCCGGCTCTCCCGCCGTCCAACGTATGGTGTAGTAGATCCTGTCGTTATACACTATATACAATAGCGCGTTATATACTATAGCGCATGCGTTAAATATAAGTCACCGGAATAATTATCAAATGTACAGCAATATCATCGCACAACATTTCATTTTTTTTACGTAACTGTATTTATATATATATATATATATATATATATATATATTGTTGTACCTCGGATGGGCTACAACGTTAATTTTTAGAGATAGTCGGGTCCGTTAAGCCTAAGGAGTTGGGACTCCGAGCAGGATCAAACGAATGGAAGGGAATCTTGAAATCACTAATACACTTTCTTTATGATACTTGATTTATTTAACAACTGCACAATTTCTTGGTTTTAATTATTGCTTATATTATTTCTTTCACTCACGGTTAAACGTCGGCGGGCGCGTATCGCGTTACTCTGGCGGCCGTCGACCGAGTATTTCACCTGAGACGTTGATAGTACGGCTCGCGTGAACTTCGCTGTGCTCGTGTAATATCTTGCGCGATAATTATAGTAACGATTCCGAACGACACGTAATGTTTGATTGATTCCCGACTCTGACTATTCCGCCTTGTGTAGCCGGTTATATAGTCTGATCGATGCCTGGTCAGCATTCTGATCGTTTGCGTCGATCGGTTGCGTGATATTGATCAATCAATATCACGCTTGATTTGATCATCAAATTTAGGAATTTGCTGATCAGCTTTTTCGCAATGTTCTCGCGATGCATTTCTTCGGTTTTTCGAAAGACTGGTCGCGATTTCGGCGATCACACATTTGTGTAATCTTTCGAAAGACTTTTCGAGGTTCGTGCAACCTAATTTTGTTGCCATGCGGACTACTTTTATTATTGGTTGTAGGCCTGGCTACAACATCCCCCCCCCTGTTATTAAAAGAAAACGGAGGTACGAAGTTTTCGCTTTTTACATAATTTTTGTTTTTTCCCGATACATTTTTTGGTATAATCGTTTACTTAGAATCACATGCTTTCGCTTATTCTACCGGCGCGATTTACATTGCGTGAATTATTGTTTCGTTTTGTTTTTTCTTCCTTAATACAATTATTATTGTTGCGATAACAATGATTATTATTAATGAACTGCTAATTGATACTGGATATATAAAGTGTTTTTGTTGGAAAAAGGGTGTCTCGTTATTGTTTATTTCGTTTTTCATGTCATTTAATTTCTTTGTTAATTCTGTCAGGTCTGTTGCGTCTTGTATGACTTTTAATTTTAATTTCTCTGTCTTATTTGCCTTGAAAGTTTCGCTTAGTAGTGTAATATTATATTTTGGTAGATATGTTTTTATTTCTTTTCCCTTATTGGTGCTTGCAGATTTTATTGTCGCGTCTGATGTGACTATTTTGCAATTGTCTGACAACGTTATTTTTCCTGTATTTGTAATGGTTGTACGCGTTTCTTTATTATTTTTGCATGAAATTGTAATAGTTTGTTTCGCTGGTGTGGAATATAGCCAAGAATATGAATTGCTTAAGGCTATCCATATGCTATTTTTTATTGTTATATATTTAATTTTACAATTATTATAACCGTTGTCGTTTTCTATATATACATCTATTTCGCATAGCGGGTCGGTTTTTACATTTCTTATTGGAAAGATTTGTTCGCACAAGTAATTTGTATTTATTTGCTTGCATTGTTTTAATTTTTCGTGAGTTAGTTTTGCGTACGTGTGTCTGTTAGTATCCAAAGCGATTAATGGATTGTTCGTCTCAATTAATGCGGATATATTTTGTTTGTATGGTACCGGTAGTGGTATTACATTTAATATTTCATATAGCGGAAGTGTAATTAATGGGAAATGTAGGATTGTGTATACGTTTGTTTTGTCGCAATGCGCGCTCATTGTCGTTACTTTTTCTATTGTCTGCCAATCCTCTTCCCTTATTTTAAATGGGAAATATGATCCTTGTGGTATTTGCGTGATTGCTTCTTTAAGATTTTTTATTATTTCTTCTAACGGTATTAGTCGTGGGTGTAATATTCCACTTTTTATCGCCGTTAGGTATTCTATCGTGTCTTCCGCGTTTTGTGTCACTGCTGCAAGTATTGCGTTGATGATTATAAAATGTTCTTTTATGTTTTCGTTACTTATTTCTGTTGTTAGCGTCATTTCTAATTTTTTGATTGCATTAGCTAAAATGCTTTCGTTATTCTGAATTATTTCTTCATGGTTATTTATGTGCGCTATTGTCGCGTTTATAATCTTGATTTGGTTCCTTATTATGTGCTCTGTCGTTTTTTGTTTGTTGTCTAAGATACTTAGTTGCTCATTGATTAATTTTCTATCTTCATTGTCCATTGTTCCAAATAATGTTTTGGCAATAGTTCCTATTCCATCTATTAGTCCTCTTTTCGTTTTTGTCTCTTGTGCTTTATACAGAGCGTTTATTCTTTTTATTAAGTGTTTTAACCGCTGATAATTGTTTTCAATGATGATATTATAGTTTTGACATGACCCCTTGTTTGTGAGGTGTAACATTGTGCATATATTTTGCGTTTTTTGGATGTATTCTTCTATTTGTTCTGCTCACTTTTCAATTGGCGAAATATCTATTTTTATAATTATCTTCCAGAATGATTCGATTATGTTTAGTTTTCCTATTTCCTCGAAGTATATTCCGGGGTGATGCTCGAAGTTTTCTACTTCGAATGGTAGTTTTTTCTCTTCTTCTCCATTGGTCATCCATATCCATATCCTTTCTGCAATGTTAAAAAAAATTCTTATTTCTCATGAAAATTTTTTGATGCTCGAATTCGGCGTTTTTTCTTTTTTATCCTGTTCCCAGGTGTAATATTACTTTATTCTGAATTTGTTATCTTAGTTAAACGATTCTCCTGTGAGTCTGTTGAGCTTGCTTTTTTACGACGTATATCGTTTCTCTTGGTGTCTTATTTATTATATCGGTGTGATCCTTCTAATATTTCATTTTTGCGATGAGCTCTCTGGCTGCATTTCGTCAGTTGTCGAAGTGCCTTCCTTGTGACACCATGGGTTCTCAAGGGAATTATGGTCGTGACGCGTCGCCGCCGGTTTTTGACGATCGGGCCGCGGCGGAGGCGTCTGATGGCGAAGATTTCGATATCGAATTTGACGATAATGACGTTGATGAGTTTATGGGCCAGCCTGACGCTCAGGCCCATTTCCGACGCGTGCGCGAGTGGTTGTTAATTGTCAACCGTTTTTATGATAATGGTACTTTTTATGTGTGTGGCGATTGCATCTGGTTCGCCACCGATGAGGCTCCTGGTAGGATTTTCGAGTTGCCGTGGTCCGTGGAGCTGTATGAGTTACTCATATCCATGCCTGATGCTGTATTTTCCAGTGTGGTAGTGGAGGACGAGGAGCTGGAAGATCCAGACGATCCCGTCGAGGTGGCCGCTCTAGACGAGATTGATCTGGGGAATGATCCTGTGCAGGCGAGGGACCGCTGTCCTGGAGCCTGATGTGATGCATGCCTCGTACTATCATAATTTAGTTTGTAGTGTAGTTATTTAGTGTAATGTAGTACTGTAGTGTAATGTTTTCGTACTTTTGGATTATTTTCCGGACCTGGGATTCTTCTTTGGTAAGTCCCAAAATTTTTATTTTTATTTTCTTGTTATTTTTCTTATATTATTCTGTACTGTGTGCTTTTTTCTTTTTATTTCCTTTTTAATTTTCCACGAACGGTTTAATTCGGTTCGCGTGCACGTTTATCGTTCGGCGGCCCATTTTTATTTTATAATTTAAATCGCTTAATTTTTCTAGAATTGTGTAGGGTCCGATCCATAACGCGTCTAGCTTTTTTGATCTCCCTCGCCGAACTGTTTCGTCGTGTAGTAGGACTTTATCTCCTATTTCGAACGTGCGTATTTTTGTTTTCCTGTCGTATGTTTCCTTCGCATTTGTTTTTCTTCTTTTATATTTTCCTTCGCTATTTGATTCGCGGCTCGTATTCTTTCACGGAGTTCTTGCGCATAATCATCGTATGTATACGATGATTTCGGTGAGCTAGTTAGGGCCGTAGGTAGTGGTGCCTGGTGCCCGTATACCAGTTCGAACGGCGTGAATCCCGTAGCGGTGTGCGGTGTCGTATTATATGCGAACATCGCATACGGTATCCATTCATCCCAGTCTGTCTGATCATTATTAATATAATGTCGTAAATATTCGGTTAATGTCCGATGTGATCTTTCGAGTGCTCCGTTTGTTTCTGGATGATAGGCCGTCGTTTGTAATTTGTGTATTTTTAGTAATTTGCACGTATTCTTAAATAATTCGCTTGTAAAATTGTCATGTTCCTTGGTCGGTTAATATTTTGTCTGGAATTCCATATTCTAATATAATTTTTGTGACAAATTCTTTCGCTACTGTTGTCGCCTCTTGATTTTGTATTGGTATTCCTTTGCTAAATTTTGTTAAACTGTCCTGGAATGTCAATACATATTTGTTTTCCATCGTTGTTATAGGCAAAGGTCCTACAATATCTAACGCGCATTTCTCAAATGATTTTGTTGGCGTATCTGTTATCATTAATGGTGCTTTAGCGCGTCGTTGCAATTTATTTTTCTGGCAATATTCACATTTTGAGATGTATTGCTCAACGTCTCTTTTTAATCCTGGCCAGTTGTGGTGTAATCGTATTCTATTTATTGTTCGTTCAACGCCCTGGTGTCCTCCTATGGGTGCGTTGTGATATTCATATAATATTTGTTTCTTTTCTTCTTCTTTATATTGTTTTTCTGACGCGACGTCGTCAGTTTGCTGCCCTTCTGTTATTGTTGCTACGTTACGGCTCAATGCGTCGGCGTTGGCGTTTGCTTTCCCAGCTTTATGTATTATTTAATAATCGAATTCTTCCAATTTTAATCTCCATCTGACTAAACGTGATCCGGGATCTGTTACGTTAAATAACCATATTAACGGTTTATGATCGGTAATTATTTTAAATTTTGTCCCGTATAAATAAGGTCTGAAATGTTTTACTGCCCATACTATTGCGAGTAATTCCTTTTCAGTCGTATTATAATTCTGTTCTGCTCGCGATAGTACACGGCTGGCGTACGCGACGGGTTGGTCTTGACCTACCTCGCCTTGCGATAAGACGGCTCCTATTGCATAATCCGATGCATCCGTTGTTAGGAGGAATTCTCTCGTAAAGTCTGGATATTTTAATATCGGTGCCGTCGTTAATTTATTTTTTAACGTATCAAATGCGTTTTGCTGTTTTTCGGTCCATTCGAATTTCTCTCCCTTTTTTGTGAGTTTTGTTAGAGGTTTTGCTATTCGTGAGAAATCTTCGACAAATTTTCGGTAATATCCGGCTAATCCGATAAATGATTGCACATCTTTTACTTTTTTGGGCATAGGAAAATTTTTTACGGCGTGCAGTTTTGATGGATCTGGCGAAATTCCATTTTCCGTAATTATGTGTCCTAAATAAATCACTTCTTTTCTTAAAAATTCGCACTTGTCCGGTTGGAGCTTTAGATTGTTCTCTCTTAGTCTTTGGAGAACTAATTTTAATCTTTTGTTATGCTCTATTAAGCTAGGACCGTATATTACAATATCGTCCAGATACACTAGGCATTTAATTCCTTGCAACCCTGTTAAAATTGAATTCATTAATCGTTGGAAGGTTGCAGGTGCGTTTTTCAGACCAAATGGCATTCTGTTAAATTCATAATGACCGTGTGGTGTAGAGAATGCTGTTTTATTTTTATCTCGCTCCGCCATTGATATCTGGTGGTAACCTGATGCGAGATCCAGTGTCGTGAAGTATTTTGCGTTGCCCAGCTGATCAAGTATATCCGTTATATTGGGCAACGGAAATGAATCTCCGATTGTGAGATCGTTTAATTTTCTGAAGTCTATTACAATTCGTAATTTTGTTTTTCCTGACGCATCTGTCTTTTTGGGCACGACTAATAGTGGTGCGTTCCATTGGCTAACGCTCGGTCTGATAATTTCTTGTTTCAACATTTCTTGAATCTGTTTATTTACTTCGTCTTTGTGTTTTTCCGGTAAACGATAAGGTCGTACGTTTACTGGTGACGAATCTGTTCATACTGCTATTTCGTGCTTAATCTTTGTTGTGCATGATAATGTATCCCCTTTTAGGTGGAACACGTCATTGTATTCGTGACATAATTTTAATATAGATTTTCGTTCTTCTTCATTTAAATGTTCTGTGCGCAAGGAATTGTTTATTTGCTCTTCTCGAGCTATTGATTTTGTCTCTTTATATTTTGTCTGTATTGCGTTTACAGATTCTTGTATTATTTTTTCTTGTGTATTTATTTCTTCTATTATTACTTGTGGTACTTGCACAATTTTTTCTTCTTCTGTAATGTTTATTATACTTATTGGGCACGTATAATTTCGTGGTTCGACTAGGCAACATCCAATAAAAATTCCAGGTATCATTTCCTCTGGTTTTGTCAATCCCATTATATTTTGGTTAGTCGTGACTTGCACGATTGTTTCGCTGCGCGGCCCTAAGGTTACGCGCCTGTATGGGTACAGTCTGAATTTCGTATTTTGAAATTGTACTAAATTTATTCTTGGATTGAACGCAGTCATGTATTTCCAAATAAAATCTGCTCCTAGGATTGCATCATATTCCATTGGCGCATTATCTCGCACAATGTATACGAGGTGTCGTATCTTTTCTCGCGACAGTTGCACCGTAATATGTGTTTTGCCCAATGTTATTAATTCATGTCCTGTTATGCCTGTTAGCTTAGTTTTTTCTTCATATATTAGGACGTGGTCTAGAACATGTTTCAGTTTTATTATTGTTGCTGATGCTCCTGTATCAAACAAGAAATTTATTTTTCTTCCTTTGGCTTCTACAATCGGTAATGTGATTGCATTTAATCCAGTGTTAACGAGCGGTGTCCCCATGACGTGTGCCACGCGATACTCTGACGCGAGACGCGGGACGATCGATTTATCTTCGCCAGTTTCGCTCTTTTTATTTTTAAAATTCTTCGCGGAATTTTCTCTTCGCGAATTCGAAAAAATTTTTCCGGAATTTTTGCTGTTTTCCGGTTTTCCATTTAATGTCCAACATTCGTGCCGTAAATGTCCTATCTTTTTGCAATAGCTACACTGTTTCTCAACTGTATTTATTCGTGGTTGCCTTTCTGGCTTAGGCAGAGTATATCTATTTGAAAAACGGCTAGTCCTACAATCGTATCCGTAATGACCGATTTTTCCGCATTTTTCACAACGCGGACTAGGTGTATGCGTTTTAAATACTGGCCGGTTTCGATAGGTTAGCGTTCGCATGCTAGGTCCTCGCGTTTTTTCTTCCGCGGTTGCTCCTGCGATTGCTTCCTGTATTGTTTGATATCGCTGCGATCGTACAATTAATTTAATTTCTTCATGTAAACCATTCTGGTAATTGTGGAGCGCCTGCTCTTTTATATTTTCTAAAATCGCGCGTTGCTGTTCGACCGTATGATTTTTTCCTTCTTCCATGGATTCGTATAATTCCATGGCTATATTTTCGGTTCGTCTGCCGAATTCTTGTGCATTCTCGTTTGCTTTTTGTTTGAGCGAGTTGAATTCGAGTTGCAAATGTGCGGTGCTTCGTTTGCTCAAATATTCTTTTTCTAATTCTCGTTTCAATTGTTCAAAGTTTATTATATCTCGCGTACGGAAATCCATCATGGCCTTGCCTTTGAATTTAGTGCAAAGAATGGCTTCTAATAGAGAATGTTCATCCGCGGGATGTATATTTTTTATCGCGTACGTACTTGCGTTTAGAAATTCGTACACGCGTCCTCGTGACGTGCCGTCGATCTCTGGGATCATGTTACGCGCGTCTTTCAGTGTGAGGAATGCCAGTGCATTTCCCGGCTGGTTTCGTATATCTTGATATGAACGTCCGTAAGTTAGATCTAACGGGTGTGGTAGAAAATCCTGAGATATTCTCGTTCGTTCGCCCATAGGCAATTGTGTTTGTTGTCTTAATCCGTTGACTTGCACACGGAGATCGCGTATTTCGTCCATTAATTCTCGAATGAGACTGTTATCGGGCGGTGCGTCGATTGTGACGCGGCGGTTCGTTCGACTTTCTTGCGGTCCATGTCTCTCGACCGAATGTCGTAATTGTAAAATTTCGTTGTCGATTTCATTCTGTTGTTCGACAGGTGAGTGAGCCATTTCGTTTATTAATGATTGGTATATATTAAAAGAATTGAATAAGCTTCCGTCTCGTAGGTTTGTATATATGTTTTTTCGCGCTTGTACGTGTGTGTTATTGTGAGAGTCGGTGTCGTTCGGTTCGAGCAAGCTGTAATCTTTTCCGTCGTATGGAAATTCGCGTTCTGTTATTACGTGGACGTCTTCGTCACTATCGTATTGTAATACGCGGCGCACGTTATCGCGTATTTCTTTTAATGCGTTTCTCGCGGTATTTAACGCGGAGATAGTATGCGGAAAGTTTACAGAATTATTTATTGACCGAGATTTTGGCCAAGTCGCATTTGCTACGCTGTCCTTCGCTGCGGACATTCGCCTTTTTAAAATATAATTTCTTGGACTTACATTAGTAGATAAATCGCATACGCTCGCATGTTCGCTGCTTGTGCTGGTGCGTCAATTGGCTGCGTGTAGTAGTGCGTGTCGATGAAGCGTCCTTGCTGCCTGTATCGTTGTACACGGTCAGCGCTGGCTGGCTCTCGGTGCTCGTGGACTCTCTGGTCGTTGCTCCGCTGCCACTGGACACTCGTTGTCGTAGGTCGGCACTCTACTAATATTGCACTGTACACTTGACACAATTTCGTGGGCGGCTTATTTTTTGACGGGGCCTTTTCCGTCCGCCTGTTTTCTACAGGTCTTGTATTTTCTGCTTATTGAGAGTTTGATTCTTCTGCCTGTCTATTACTGCAGGTCTTATTTTTTCTGCTTATTGAGAGTTTGATTCTCCTGCCTGTCTATTACTGCAGGTCTTGTATTTTTTGCTTATTGAGAATTTGTTTCTTCTGCCTGTCTATTACTGCAGGTCTTATTTTTTCTGCTTATTGAGAATTTGATTCTCCTGCCTGTCTATTACTGCAGGTCTTGTATTTTTTGCTTATTGAGAATTTGATTCTTCTGCCTGACTATTACTGCAGGTCTTATTTTGTTTGGGCGGCTTATTTTTTGACGGGGCCTTTTCCATCCGCCTGTTTTCTACAGGTCTTGTTTCTTCAAGAAGGAAAGAAAAAAAAAATTTTTTTTCTTCTGCCCGTAATGCAATGCGTCGGGGCTTACTCGTTTGATTCTGCTGGCTTGATTAACGATGATCCTCTCAAGTTGTTCTTGGGGATGGTTTTGACTATCCCACCGCTGCCACCAAAATGTTGTACCCCGGATGGGCTACAACGTTAATTTTTAGAGATAGTCGGGTCCGTTAAGCCTAAGGAGTTGGGACTCCGAGCAGGATCAAACGAATGGAAGGGAATCTTGAAATCACTAACACACTTTCTTTATGATACTTGATTTATTTAACAACTGCACAATTTCTTGGTTTTAATTATTGCTTATATTATTTCTTTCACTCACGGTTAAACGTCGGCGGGCGCGTATCGCGTTACTCTGGCGGCCGTCGACCGAGTATGTCACCTGAGACGTTGATAGTACGGCTCGCGTGAACTTCGCTGTGCTCGTGTAATATCTTGCGCGATAATTATAGTAACGATTCCGAACGACACGTAATGTTTGATTGATTCCCGACTCTGACTATTCCTTGTGTAGCCGGTTATATAGTCTGATCGATGCCTGGTCAGCATTCTGATCGTTTGCGTCGATCGGTTGCGTGATATTGATCAATCAATATCACGCTCGATTTGATCATCAAATTTAGGAATTTGCTGATCAGCTTTTTCGCAATGTTCTCGCGATGCATTTCTTCGGTCTTTCGAAAGACTGGTCGCGATTTCGGCGATCACACATTTGTGTAATCTTTCGAAAGACTTTTCGAGGTTCGTGCAACCTAATTTTGTTGCCATGCGGACTACTTTTATTATTGGTTGTAGGCCTGGCTACAACAATATATATATATATATATATTAATATAAAACACATTAACAATTATATCTTAAGCATCGGTATCTGTAATAATACCATTGATCAGATTAAATATGGAGCATTCGCATTTCCGTCGACTGCGCATAGTCCCCTGCCGGCCGGGCCCTGATTGGGGATGCGACCGACGCACGACATAGAAACGCCCATCCAATGCAGCACTACCACCGCCACCATGTGCGATGGCGTACCCACGCCATCCGCCATCTTGCGCCGGAGTGCCGCCGCCGCAGAGCAGCGCTCGCCGAAGCGCAGTCACTCTCGAGTCCGCGCCGCCAACCCGTGAAGACGCAACTCTTGTGCGCTCCGCACGAGTGCCTCACGACATACTCCGCGTTCAAACTCAACTCTCAAATCGAATTCAAGTTCTAGTTAAGTTAATCGAGTTCTAGTTAAATATTAATTTTAAACTAAGTAATAGTTAGTGTTAATAATATTACTAGTCTAATGTTAAATCGTGAGTGTATTCTGTTTTATAAAATATATACAGTTTCGTACTACAACCACGTGCTCTCTTCTTTATTTCGCACCATCGTCTCGTTAGTAACTAAAAGTGTTCGCGAGGTTCATGAGGTTTCACGCGAGATAAATAAATAAATTCTTAAACTACATAGCGTTGATTAAAACAAGAACGCGGAGCGTCTCCTGGAGCAAGTGTTGTGCGTCCATCCGCACTTACCACGACGGAGACTCGAAGTTCTTGGTCGCGATAAACACCATCGTTCCTACGCGAAGTCAAAACGCAACGCGTATTGGCTCGCTGCCGAACGATAACCATTGTTTTACTTCCGTCAATATTTGAATAATTCGAAGTCTCACACGAATGCCGAGAGGCAGGAAGAATCGTGGCGGTCGCAAGACCTTCATCCGGCATCTCGAGTACGACCTCCACGTGGCAACCATTTTCAATTACAACGAGATAATTGGCAGGGAAGCAGAATTTGACGGAGAATACGAACTCCTAGTGCATGATAAGCTCTGGAGTGGACGGCCAGTCCTGCCAACACCCGCCTCCTCGACGTGCGATCTACAATTCCGACCTCCCTCGAGGAATATCTACGACGATCATCTTAAGTCACGGTAGGTGAACCAATGATAAGCTAAGTGCAAGTTCCGCTGACCCACGCGTAAGAAGGCCCGCTGCGCATACTCGCGATAATTTCATTAAACGACATATTAAAATTGCCACGTGCATATTCCATTGCAACGCTTCTTCTCAACAAAGGAATTCGCTGCGTAAGCAAACGTGACCGTTATCGCACAAAGATAGGGAAGACGACCCGACCGGAAGGGTTTTACGACCGATCCCTTTTTTTTTTAGTACTGTTTACCTAAGCGTAGCGATTTCACTCGAGGAATGCACGTTCAAGTGCCCGTTTTTAACCTCTTGAGAATACATTGAAATATCCGAAATTATTTAGCATCATGTGCGGACGCACTTCACATTTACCAGAATCTTTAATTAATGATCGTGATGTGTCTTCCTCGAACTGATTTGACACGCGGTTCACGCACCCATCCAGCCGCCACTTTCCGTTATCGCGTCAACTCGGTGCGTTGCATCACCGCCTTCGGTTACCGTCGCGTAGATGACTCAGTCGCTAGATGTTTACCCAACAGCGCGGAAATTCTCTGCTATCGTTGCAAAGAATTAATATCCGAGGGCACGCTTACGTACCGTCTCGCTTTGTCTTATTCTTTCAAATTCGGGTACACCGAACCCGTGGATTTCTGCGAATGTTGCTACGCCCCTCTCTCTCTTATCCGCGGGATAGAACATTGCGAAGAGTGTACCGAAATATATATAGCCGTCATACAAATCCTTGAAGGAGAGGGGGGAAATAATCGAGAACGCTGAGGGACGATATTACGTTGATGAATCGAGTTCCGCACCCAATGTGATTATTTCGCGACGACTATTGAACTTTTCTCTGTCATTATTCCAACGCGAAGAATAAAAACCAGTCGAAGATATCCAACTCTCTACCTCGATCCAATTTCGTTGCTGGCGATTTACCGCTCGATCGCTGGCAGCGTTACCGATCGGCAGACGTGTCCCCCTTGTCCGGTGCTACGCGGCGTACGGCTCCCGCGGACCGTCGGCGCCCGTGACGTAACATAAAACTGGTGACAACGGTGGGATGCGTTAATCGGAGGAATCGAAAAATTTCGACACAGCCTACCGACCCGCGTCATATTCGCGCAGTAACTATTTCATATGCTTCGTACACCGGTAAAAGGCGAGAAAGAAACAGACATGACTACGCGCGCCCAAAAGGGAAAGCTCGCGAACGACGACGCGGAGATGACATCCGTAGATAGGGCAGGCGCTCCCAAACCCAAGTTCACCGATAGCGAGTTCGATATTATGCAAACTAATATGGCCAAGCGCGCCGCGCAATTACAGGCCGACGCCGACGCGTTGCAACGAGAGAGAGAGGAGATTCGGGCAGAGAGTGTCGCACTACGAAGAAATCGCGCAGACGCGGAACAAAGCCGAGCCGCCGTGCGCGAAATGAATAATATGCTCACCGCCATGCGCGCCGAATTAAATAATATACGCCACGAGATTGAAATACGGCGCGATCCGCCACCACGAAGCCCTAGCCTCCCTGCCGGGCAGCGGTTTGCAGAGACACCGGCGCTTTTCGGTGAATTAAACGAGTCAGGAGCGGAATTACCCCCCGCACCAAAGATAACTTATCGCGAGGCTACCGAGTTCGTTCCGATTTTTGACGGGTATAACATCCCTTTGTCGAAGTTCCTCGGGGCCTGCAGACAAGCACGCGACATCTTGCCACTCCATTTCGAGAGATCCCTCACACGCGTGCTGATAGCGAAATTGCGCGGCCACGCCCACTCAGTGCCGAATGGCCTGAGCGCCGCGACGAAGCTAGGCGAGCCGCTCCGCTCTACGGAAAAAACGAATCGTCAATGACGGTGGAAGGTGACAGAAGACCGCGTGATTTCGGACCATCGCGAGATAACAAATGGTGCAGGTACTGCAAAAATCGCGGCCACGAAATTGAGGAGTGTCGGAAACGGCAATATAACAATAGCCGACGAGCCGTGCGACACGGTAACGCAGCTATTCGACCTACTAAATAGCGCCTTCGGTTCAATAAAAAGCGTTGCGCAATACCGTGGAGAACTGACCGCCGTGTACCTCCGATCGGGAGAACACATATTAGACTACATTGACCGCGTTAAGGAACTCCGAGCCTCGATAAGAGACGGAGAGCGTCGGGCACTCGGCACTATAGACCCCGCAACGTGCCGGGAAATCGACGAACTTACCGCTTCATATTTCTGCGAGGGGTTACCTACCCCCCTTCGTCTACAACTCAAACCCGAACATTTCTACCAGCCGTTCGAGACGTTTGCCGCTGCAAAACTTATAGCCAAACGCGACGAGACAGAACGGCAGCGTTATGGAATGCCATCTCGCCTAGGGCCAAGCCTGAATAGACACACCCTTAGGGCCAACCGTCGTCCCCTCGAAACGGATGCAGGTTCTAGCTTGCGTTACAGGCAGCCCGCAGCATCGGAGTGACGACGCTCACCTCCGCGACTCGACACGTACCGAGATCGCGATCGCAATTATTAGCCGCGTTACCCCCCCGAATGGCCTGAGCGCAAACGGCAATATAACAATAGCCGACTCCATGAGCAGGGAAACGGTCGGGATCCGCCCCGCGGGACGGACGCAGCGCGCGCGGATCCTCTGAGGAATACGCGTCCGGTAAACACGGTAGAAGCGGTTCGCGAAGAAATGTCCGAATCGCAATCCTAAACTTATCTGAACATTCTTACGCCCCATCGGTAATCTATCCGCTAGCGGCTTAGTAAAAACAATTGATTTCATGGTCGATACCGGGGCCGCGCCTAATCTCATAAAGAAACGATGCCTGCGCCTTGACACCCCTGTAACGGAAAACGATACGATTTATCTCATTGGTATCACGGACGGGAAGATAGAGACCTTAGGGTCAACGAAAATAGAATTCGGGGGTCACGAAATAACATTACACGTCGTTCCTGATAGCTTCCCCATCGCACAGGAAGGGATCTTAGGATCCGACTTTCTCCGCGATGACGCCACTATCGACTTCGGTCGCGGATTTGTCGAGTGGCGAGGGATCAAATTGCCTTTCACGCGCCAAAAGGGCCTCCTTGTCCCCGCGCGGTCACGGGCAACCTTCTATGTAAACGTTTCCAACCCCGAAATTAGCATCGGCTATCTGCCGCGACTTAACGTCGCGGAGGGAGTCTATCTGGGGGAAGCGATCGTTACGAACAGGAAAGGAAAAGCCTACGCTCAAATCATTAACGCTACGAAGGCGGATCAAGAAATTACTATCCCCACAATTCGGTTGGGAGAAATAGAAGCCGTCGCATCAATTCCCCCCGCGAAATCCGCGCTGTCAACTGCACCACCGTGTCTCGATCGGGAGAGGCACCGCGCGAATGCGATAGAATCACAGAGATCCGAGGTCTACTTAGGTTAGACCATCTAAATGAAACAGAGGCGAACCATGTCGATATTCTTATAAAAAGAAATGCCGATCTCTTCTAACTCCCCACGGATCAGCTGGGATATACAAATGCAATTGCGCACACTATAACTACAACAGACAACGCGCCCGTGAATGTGAAACAGTACAGATTTCCGTCAATGCACAGGGAGGAAATTACTAAACAAGTAGATAAATTATTAGAAAATAACGTGATAGAGCATTCCAATTCACCATACAATTCTCCCCTGTGGATTGTGCCAAAAAAACCCGACTCTCAGGAGAACCGACGCTGGCGCATGGTGATCGATTATCGCGCGCTAAATGAAAAGACGATAGGGGACGCGTACCCCCAATATTACCGAAATATTAGACCAACTAGGAAGCGCGAAATATTTCAGCGTCTTCGATCTAGCGTCGGGTTTCCACCAAATTCCTATGCATGAGTCAGACGCGCTGAAAACGGCCTTTTCCACGCCTTTCGGGCACTACCATTTCAAACGAATGCCGTTCGGGTTAAAAAAACGCCCCAGCGACGTTCCAACGACTCATGGATCAGGTACTGAGCGGATTACAAGGGATAGAAATGTTCGTGTACCTGGACGACATAGTGATATATGCTAGCTCCTTGCGCGAGCACGAGATCAAGTTCAATAAATTAGCCGATAGATTAAGAAACGCGAAGCTCCGCCTCCAGCCGGACAAATGCGAATTCCTGCGGAGGGAAGTTACCTACTTAGGTCACATAATAGGCGAAGACGGACCCAAAAAAAATACACGCGGTAAAAAATTTTCCATGCCCACGCTCCACAAAAAATATAAAGCAGTTTCTGGGACTCGCTGGTTATTATCGCCGGTTCATATCAAATTTTTCAAAGACGGCAAAGCCCCTGATTTGCTAAACTGATTTACTAAAGAAGGAGGCGAAATTCAAGTGGGAAGATTCGCAGGAACTCGCGTTCGAAACGCTGAAAGCCGCCCTTTGCTCGGAACCGTTACTGCAATATCCCGATTTCTCCAAACCTTTTGTCGTGACGACCGACGCATCCAAGTTTGCTATTGGCGAAATATTAAGCCAAGGATCGATAGGCAAGGATCTTCCTATTGCGTACGCCTCTCGACTGCTAAGCCCGCCCGAGCAAAATTATTCAACCATCGAAAAGGAGCTTTTAAGCTTAGTTTACTGCGTAAATTACTTCAGGCCATATCTGTACGGTCACAAATTCCAGTTAGTCACCGACCATAAACCACTAACATGGCTCCATTCCGTTAAAGACGTCGCGACTGGTGCGATGGCGGCTAAAGCTTGCCGAGTATGAATACGAAGTAATATATAAAACGGGAAAGATGAATGCCAACGCGGACGCGCTGTCACGAAACCCCATGATGCAGACGCTTCCCCTCACAGGAGCGCGCGAGCCGACACCCGACGCAAGCGCGAGCGATTCCGACGAACCATTGTTCGATGGCACCGGACCGCGAAATCCGCAAACGCCTATCGCTGCGGAGAACGAAAACCCGAATATAACCCCCAGCGAAAACAGTGGAGTAAGCGACAACCTCGACGAACACACTTCCGAAATAGATACCGACGACGGTACCAGCGCGAGCGAGAGCGAAACAACGAAGGACGAAAATCTGCTCGACGCCGACAACGTGCCGTACCGGTCACATTTCTTAAGAATAAAAGAGATCAGAGACAGCCTCGTAAACCGAAAGGATAACTTAGTCGTGTTTGTAGACGCACAGGGAAAACCATGTGACTTGGGATCCCGAATCTTAAATAAACAAGACCTCTTGCCTGAGCCTTGCGCCGCCATCGGGCGTGGTAAGATAAAACGCGTAGGCAATAAATACATCATTGCGCTCTCCATTGAAAGGAATGTTTCATCTCTCACAATCCTCGACAGTATTCGAGAAGCCCTCGGTTCACTGACCGATATAACTCGCGAGCTGGGCCTGCGAACCCTCTCGATCTGTAAAAGCGATGTGAATGGCATTCCATTCTCGAAGATAGATAAGATGTTTCGCACCATGCTGTGGGACCAGGACCTGGAAATAAATATCTATACTAATGAAATCATTACCCCACCCGCGGACGATAGAATCAAAATAATCGAAGAGTACCACGCATCCGCCTTCGGAGGACACAAAGGCGTGACGAAAACTTTCGCGCGAATAAGAGAAAGGTACATTTGGCCAGGTATGAAAAGACAGATCGGTAAATACATAGCCAACTGTCAAAATTGTCAACTAAATAAACTAACGCGCATAAAAGTCAGGCAACCCATGATATTAATCGATACACCCGACAAGGCGTTCGATAAAATATCTATGGATATCATGGGGCCATTACCTACTACGCATCTAGGTAATTCATATATCCTCACGGTACAAGATTTGCTCACCAAATATTCATCCGCAATTCCCCTCAAAGGCATATCCGCTATTGACGCCGATGCTTTCATGAACGAGTACGTTTGTGTACACGGCGCGCCTAAAGCGATTCTCACGGATCAAGGGACTCATTTCGTAAATTCTTTAATGAAAAATGTGGCCCGAAAATTTAAAATAACGCAATTTAGAACCACTGTTTACCGACCACAATCCAATGGCTCGATAGAAAGATCTCACCACGTCTTGTGGGAATATTTAAAATAGTTTATTGACAAATATAAGAATTGGGATAAGATACTAAAATTAGCTAGTTTTTCGTATAATACCAGTGTACACGAAGCTACTCGTTTTACCCCACATGAATTAATCTACGGTCACCCTGCGCGCGTGCCCACGAGTGAACCCGCGGCGCTTGATGAAAACAACGAGAGTTACGCCGAATATTACGTCAACCTCTCAAACAGACTTAACGAAGCGCAAGTGATCGCGCATCGAAACCTGTGCAACACGAAACTCCGATCTAAAAGGTATTACGATTGAAACGCAAATGCATGCACATTCAGCGAAGGCGACCGCGCCATACTTACTTAATGAACCACGCAAAGATAAGCTAAGCCCGCAATATACAGGGCCTTACACCATCGTAGAAATACTTGATAATAACAATGTAAAGTTAGAGATAGGGATAGGTAAGTTGCGTACCGTGCATACGGATAAGCTGAAGAAGGTGGAGGGTCGGAGCCACGCGCCAATCCCCACCATCGTCGCATCGACCGGAGAAGGGAGAGGGCCAACGACGTACTAGTCAACCGTCGACATCTAAAGGATCATCAGCTCAAGGAGCTACACCGAATAGTCCACCTAATACTACTGCCAGCAACATATCTCGGTCTCATGGGCTACGACTGCGGGGGCAGCGGGCTGAACATCACCACATTATCATTATTAGACATTGGCACATGCGATGTCGAGAATCTAGAGCCGGAAAGCACAGAGACATATGTCCAGCTAATGCAGACTTCCGAATATGAAAGTATCACAGCCGTGCAGTGCAGAGTGGAGATCGACCGCACAATTTATTACTGCGGGATGCATTCTCACGTATCAATAGTCTCCGACGGACGTAAACAATACGTAAAGGAAATCGGCAAGGAAAACTGCCAAAGAATTCATAACACGGGGACACTTAATGTCGGGACCGCTGTTATAAACCGCCTCAGAGTCAACACCACTAATCACAGGAGCGCCACCATGACGGGCGTCGCGCATACCGATGGCAGCTGCACCGGGACCCAGTACTCGGACGGCTTCGGGACTTGGGAAGGCGTGATAGTGCAGGCCGCCTTGAAAAATGTCCTGCGATCTTTCGACATCACGTACAAACAATCAGCAGATATGATTAACCTGCCGACCGGAACGGCCAAGCACAATACGGCAACTGCATTGACTACGACGGAACAGAGACCTTTTGGACACCACTTCGACCAGTACGATATTTTATACGAAGGCATGGCAACCAAACTGTCACCCAAGGCAAACAACACGGCTCCGGTAGTATACACAGTGACAACGAAAGACACGACGTTTGCACTGGCGAAATCTTCTAAATTCAATCTCTGTGGATACCAGTTATATCGCACGGAACATCCAAAACTTATTATCCTAGAAACACAGAGAGGAAAAACATTCCGGGCGAAATCACGAATCTCCGTGAACAATTTGGACATATTCGCCTACGTTAATTCAAAATTTGTATACGTGGAAAAACATGTGAAGCACCAACTTACCCGACTTTACCACGATATCATGGAACAGAAGTGCGCACTGGAGCGGCAAATACTGCAGAACGCTCTGTCATGATAGCGCCGGATGAGATGGCCTATCGAATTATGAAATCCCCAGGTTATACCGCTATGACCGCTGGAGAAGTCATCCATATTATCCAATGTGTCCCAGTGAATTGCAAATTAAGGCATACGAAAGTTGTTATAATGAACTCCCAGTGACATACAAGAATATAACATACTTTCTGTTGCCACGCACAAGGATACTCACCAAGACAGGCATCCACAAGGATTGTAACGAGCTGCTACCGAACATGTACAAGCACGCACGGCGCCTGGTATAGACTAACTACCAAACCGCTGGAATCACTTCCGCCCCCTATCATACAACCGCTCTCAAAACCAAGTTGGAAATACGTAAGCCCGGACGCACTCGCCACGAGTGGGATCTATTCCGCTGACGACTTGGATCGCCTGAGAGATCACATCATGTTCCCGGTCGAGAAACCCTCAATGCTAAATACCATAGCACGAGGAGCACTGGGACAAGGTATCCCAGGGAGAAGCATCTCGATAGCGAATCTGCTCGACGAGAAAGCTCTCGACAAAATTGCCGAGAGCGCAGGGAAGCGTCTCTGGAACGGCTTCGTAATCTTTGGATCCGCCAGCGCGGGAGTCCTGGCGATATTTGTGATAGCCAGAATAATAAAACTGGTTATCGACACGATTATTCATGGATATGCATTGCATAGAATTTATGGCTGGAGCATCCATTTGCTGGGAACCGTTTGGTCATCGATCACTAATCTGTTGCTGCATATGGGGAAGCCGATAAGTCAGCCCGACTCGCCCAGCGCCGAACGCCTCATGCCACCACAACGAGAAACCATGGACGAGCCATTGGCAGCCACTGCAAAGGGAGACGAAACGAACGACCACGCGCGCTCGTACAGGGAGTTGCGAAAATACCTATGCGAGGACGTTGTTTAAAGACTATTAGTATGAAAAGTGTAGTGATTAAATATATATAAATCGAAGTAATTCTTCCTTTACCCTAATAGCGCTAAGTAGGAAAATGTCGTGCAATACGCCCGACATTTTCTTTCCGAGGGGGGAAGTGTAACGTCAGGAGAGCCGTCAGGTATATTTTCTTTTTTTTTTTTTCTTTTCCTTTTCTTTCATCCTTCTTCTCTCTTACTTATCTGCGCAGAAGCGCCACTGTATTAAACTATAGCGTCAATACGGACGGTAATAGCCGGCTCTCCCACCGTCCAACGTATGGTGTAGAAGCATCCTATCGTTATACACTATATACTATAGCGCATGCGTTAAATATAAGTCACCGGAATAATTATCAACACCGTAGCATTAAGCGAACCAGTAATAAATATCGTCCTCTACTAGATAAAAATACGTATATAAACAATTTCTACTATTTTTACCATCAAACAAGCACCGTCACAATTATCAATTATAAATCAAAATTAATAACAATGTACAGCAATATCGCACAACATTTCATTTTTTTTACGTAACTGTATATATATATATATATATATATATATATATATATTAACATAAAACACATTAACAATTATATCTTAAGCATCGGTATCTGTAATAATACCATTGATCAGATTAAATATGGAGCATCCGCATTTCCGTCGACTGTGCATAGTCCCCTGCCGGCCGAGCCCTGATTGGGCGACCGACGCACGACATAGAAACGCCCATCCAATGCAGCACCACCACCGCCACCACGTGCGATGGCGTACCCACGCCATCCGCCATCTTGCGCCGGAGTGCCGCCGCCGCAGAGCATAGCAGCGCTTGCCGAAGCGCAGTCACTCTCGAGTCTGCGCCGCCAACTCGTGAAGACGCAACTCTTGTGCGCTCCGCACGAGCGCCTCGCGACATACTCCGCGTTCAAACTCAACTCTCAAATCGAATTCAAGTTCTAGTTAAGTTAATCGAGTTCTAGTTAAGTATTAATTTTAAAGTAATAGTTAGTGTTAATAATATTACTAGTCTAATGTTAAATCGCGAGTGTATTCTGTTTTATAAAATATATACAGTTTCGTACCACAACCACGTGCTCTCTTCTTTATTTCGCACCATCGTCTCGTTAGTAACTAAAAGTGTTCGCGAGGTTCGTGAGGCTTCACGCGAGATAAATAAATAAATTCTTAAACTACATAGCGTTGATTAAAACAAGAACGCCGAGCGTCTCCTGGAGCAGGTGTTGTGCGTCCATCCGCACTTACCACGACGGAGACTCAAAATTCTTGGTCGCGATAAACACCATCGTTCCTACGCGAAGTCAAAACGCGACGCGTATTGGCTCGCTGCCGAACGATAACCATTGTTTTACTTCCGTCAATATTTGAATAATTCGAAGCCTCACACGAATGCCGAAAGACAGGAAGAATCATGGCAGTCGCAAGACCTTCATCCGGCATCTCGAGTACGACCTCCACGTGGCAACCATCTTCAATTACAACGAGATAATTGGCAGGGAAACAGAATTTGACGGAGAATACGAACTCCTAGTGCATGATAAGCTCTGGAGTGGACGGCCAGCCCCGCCAGCACCCGCCTCCTTGACGTGCGATCTACAATTCCGACCTCGGATCTCCCTCGAGGAATATCTACGACGATCATCTTAAGTCACGGTAGGTGAACCAATTTGATAAACTAAGTGCAAGTTCCGCTGACCCACGCGTAAGAAGGCCCGCTGCGCATACTCGCGATAATTTCATTAAACGACATATTAAAATTGCATGCCACGTGCATATTCCACTACGCTTCTTCTCAACAAAGGAATTCGCTGCGTAAGCAAACGTGACCATTATCGCACAAGGATAGGGAAGACGACCCGACCGGAAGGGTTTTACGACCGTTCCCTTTTTTTTTAGTACTGTTTACCTAAGCGTAGCGATTTCACTCGAGGAATGCACGTTCAAGTGCCCGTTTTTAACCTCTTGAGAATACATTGAAATATCCGAAATTATTTAGCATCATGTGCGGACGCACTTCACATTTATCAGAATCTTTAATTAATGATCGTGATGTGCCTTCCTCGAACTGATTTGACACGCGGTTCACGCACCCATCCAGCCGCCGCTTTCCATTATCGCGTCAACTCGGTGCGTTGCATCACCGCCTTCGGTTACCGTCGCGTAGATGACTCAGCCGCTAGATGTTTACCCAACAGCGCGGAAATTCTCTGCTATTGTTTGCAAAGAATTAATACCCGAGGGCACGCTTACGTACCGTCTCGCTTTGTCTCATTCTTTCAAATTCGGGTACACCGAACCCGTGGATTTCTGCGAATGTTGCTACGTCCCTCTCTCTCTCTTATCCGCGGGATAGAACATTGCGAAGAGTGTACCGAAATATATATAGCCGTCATACAAATCCTTGAAGGAGAGGGGGGGAAATAATCGAGAACGCTGAGGGACGATATTACGTTGATGAATCGAGTTCCGCACCCAACGTGATTATTTCGCGGCGACTATTGAACTTTTCTCAGTCATTATTCCAACGCAAAGAATAAAAACCAGTCGAGGATATCCAACTCTCTACCTCGATCCAATTTCGTTGCTGGCGATTTACCACTCGATCGCTGGCAGCGTTACCGATCGGCAGACGTGTCCCCCTTGTCCGGTGCTACGCGGCGTACCGCTCCCGCGGACCGTCGGCGCCCGTGACGTAACAATTCTAATATTTTTGATATATTCATGATTGAATAGTTAACAAAACGTGCATACAGACATTTGCGAAAAAGACTATACTTTATTGCATTGTTACATACACAATTTATTAATTCATTCTCTTGTTTACTATCGCATATCAAATTTTTCGGATAAATTTATTTCTCGAAATTGGCCGCTGCAAGGCATACACACGCAAGACGAGGCACGTACATGTGCGCTCGGCGCTCGGCAACATTGGATTGGCAGAAGAAAACAGAAATCATCCTACTCTTTCGCACCGATGCGCTGTGAGTAAAGAATAGGAATATCGTTGTACTCTCTCGCGCTCTCGACGCGTATGAGAAGAAAATAGAAATATTATTATTACTCTTTCGCGCACCGTCGCGTACGGTCATCGAGCGTCTTCGATGTTACCTGATCGCCGCTCGTTATTGTTGATATATATAGTATGAATTAAAAAGAGTAAGTAGATATGAAAATAATGTATGAAAAAATTCAAAAATTGTTATATGCTTTACTTGTCATACTCATAATGACCTATTATATAATTTTATAAGATTATAATAACTGTAAGAGTCTAATAAATGAGTGAGAATAAATACGAAATTATTTTCTTATTACAATCTTATTGTATACCATCCATTGTATACATTCCAACTCTTAAAAATTTATTATATTTCAGATAATTAATTACAAATTAATTATAAATTCAACAAGTTGCGCATATTTTTGTTTATATCAAACAAAAAGGAGAGAGAAAGAAAAAATAATATAATTTGATTATTTCATTTATCGTTCAATAAATGTCTTGTCGAATTTATAAGTAATTACTCAAAACTGTGAATTTCTTAAAGATTTTCGAAACATATATTATACATTTATACTGAGAAAATAATTTCATAGACATCCTTATTTATTACACAATTATAATTTTTATACATAAAATTATATACAATTATATATAACGATTTCTCTTCATGCATTATTAATGTCTGTTTATTCTTTTTAATTCTTTCGCTATACTATGTTAGCAATAATGAACGATAATCAAAAGACATTGGATCATCGGCATACTGCGCATACTGCGCGAAAGAATACGATAATATTTCTATTTCCTTTTCATACGCGTCGCGAGCGCGAGAGAGTACAACGATATTCCTATTCTCTACTCACGATGCTTCGGTGCGAAAGAGTAGGATTGATATTTCTATTCTCTTCGGCCAACCCAACCGAGCGCCGAGCGCATATGTACGTGTCTTGTCTTTTGATGCGTGCCTCGCACATGTGAACCCGCCGTGGTATGGTCAAAATAATTAGAATCGAGACAGAGCGTGACACTTAGTTATGTGCTCGGAACAAAGCGCTCTTTTCATAATTATTTTATCCACAATTATATAATTAGTGCAATGGTGAAAAGTTTGTCAATGTCAAATGCGTCTATTTGGACGGTACTGATAAAAATTATAATCAGAAGCATCCATTCTAATGATATTTGCGATAAAACGAATGAAGCGTCAGTTCTGGCAGTACTGATTATAACAAATAAATAATTTATAAACAATCTGATAGTACTGGTTATTACAAAGATTATCTGTAAATAATCAGAAAGACAAAAAAAATTATCAATTGCATTCTCATGAGAATAAAGAAGTCCATTCTATACTTCATATTACAGTATGATTCGAATAATAAAAATCAGAAGCGTCTATTTGGATGGTACTGATAAAAATTATAATCAAAAGCGTTTGTTTGACGTTACTGGCAAAAATGCTCGAATGATACCGGTTATTACTAATGCATTATTTGTAAACAATTGGAGAGATATCTACACACACACACACACACACACACACGCGCGCGCGCGCGCGCGCGCGCGCGCGCGTCTTTTAAAATTACATATATAAATCTAATATGTAATGTATATGTGGTGTGTGTGTGTGTGTGTGTGTGTGTGTGTGCGCGTGCGCGCGTGCGTGCGTGCGTGCGTGCGTGCGTGCGTGCGTGCGTGCGTGCGTGCGTGCGTGCGTGCGTGTGCGTGCGCGTGCGCAATTTCAGTGAAATGTGTGTGTGTGTAGTGGAAGAATATGCAATGTTATCGCAAAATCTAATAAAATTATATACATGTTTGTACTAGATATCATAGACAACTAGTCAATAGCAATAGTACAAGTAGTTCCATGTCTTTCTATAGCAAAGAGTCGCTTCACTACGTATGTGTATGTGCAATATATACATGTTCTCTTTGAGAAAAATACATATAGTGTTCTTCGTATCCTGGCCTATAAAGATATTGGACATAGCGAACGTCGTGAAGAATGACTACTGCATTGACAATACATGTATACAATATATACATGTGTTTTCATTTATTTAGTAAAATGATAAGGTAAAAATTAATATGAGTAAACGAAATTAGTCATGTTGATAATACAGACTTTTTAAATTGTCGTTCGTTACCGACATTTCTTTAATTCCGTTTAGATGGCATTAACGGACGACCGTCCATTTCGTCCTCCGCTTTAGGATTCCCTTAACGATAACCTCTTGTTTCCTTTGACTGCATTTTGCAATACTTGAGACTTAATAATTCGCGAACATAGAACTCCACTATCATATCGTCTCGCCCAAAACGATTTTTTAAACTTGCTATGATCGCTTTCTCGTAATTTTCTCCAGTAGGAGGAAAACTTTTCACGAGTTCGTTTGCGAGAATCTGGAACAGTAGCTTGTTGTAGATATTGGAACTTATCTTCACTGCTTATCAAAGGGTCGTTTATTTTCTTAAGCTGGCTCCAAAAGTCATTCCTTGATGTTCCCACTGAACTTTGGTAATTCCAGCTTGGGAAATTTTAAGGTTATAGCGACGTTTGTTGACACTATTCTCGGCATGTCCTCATGCATTGATAACAATATCCTCGATATTTTCATCTTCGCTGTAAGATAATGTGTTTTATATGGATCATCCGATTCTCATTCCAATTCTTTCGCAATCCGCATCACTTATGTTGGATTGGAAAAGCGCTTGATTATATGTCATATGTACCGCCTCCAGCTCCGTCATCTTGGTTTCTAAAAATTGGAAAGCCACTAATTTTTCTTCCTTTGGACAATCGCTTTCCATTTTTGTTGTAAGCAGTGAGAGCGTTCTATTAAAACTATACGAAGGGACTTTCTTTGCTTCTTAATAGCATCCATCTTGTCTATCCTCTCACTATTATAAAAATCCGAACAACAAAATCAAAAGAAATTGGCTCCCTTCTTCTTGCAGGTCCTGTCACAGTCGTCAGATGTTACAAAGGGGGGATTCGTTCTGCCAAAGAGAAAACTGGACAGCGTGATATGATTACCAAAAGGACTTTTATTAATTTTACAAAAACAAATCCCTCGAAAAAATACACTTCTATCCAAAGAATCTTTTCTAACAATGCTAGAGATTCTTTAGTAAGAGTCATCAGAAACTCGATTTTGATTGGTCCGCCATTTTTTCTCTAATTTAAAAGGGGATAGCTTCAGTGCAAGCGTATAAAACAGAACTGCCAGAAACGGCATTCTGCATCACGGTAGCGTCGGTGGTGGGACGGAAGTGAGGAGAGCGCGAAGCACGCACACAGAACACGAGTCACATCCATGTGCGCTTGGTGTTTCGACTCTCTTCGGACGGTAGAAGAGAATAGAAATACTATCCTACTCTCTCATGCTCGAAGCGCTGCGTGAAAAGAATAGACATACTATCATACTCTCTCGCACTCGCAGCGCATCGAGTGCGAGAAGAGGATAGAGATGCTAATCATACTTTCTCGCGCTCGACGCGCTATGAGAAGAAGATACTACCATTCTCTCTCGCCCTCGACGCGCCGTACGATTTCGAGCGTTTCCAATGTTTCTTGATTACCGCTCGCTATTCTTGCATATTATAGCATATCTATTGGGGAAAAAATAAGCAGTATTAATAATATGAATGAATTGCAGAATTGATAATATGAGCAGAATTAATAAAACAAAAATGAATTTATTTTAATAAATATTATATGTTATACATAATATCATATAATAGTTTCTTAATTATGTCATTCTTCTCCTTGATTATTCTCTTCAGTTTGATTTTTTATTTATGGTTTACATTACAAATGTTTATCATATGTTATTTTTATTTATCACGAAATTATTAATATTTCTATTCTATATGTTCATAAATTAACGTATAATCAGTATTAGAAAATGAATATTAATATTATTTTCATAAAGATTAACATTATTTTGACAAAAATACGTTCAAACTTTACATTAATTCTTTTATTCCTCGCAGCAAAGAAATTATAAATTTTAACAAATAAAGAAAAACGAACGCCAAAACAGTTACCAGCACAATTACTCTTTTTCGCGCGCAGGTTTAATTTTTTATTGTAAATTCAAACATGTATCAATGTTACGTGCCGATTATTTGTCAGATTTTATTATTTGGTTTTATCATTTGATTATTATTATTTGATTTGTTTCATTATATCAGGAGTTTTAAGTAATTTATTTTTCTTAACTTATTTTCATATAATATTACATATTTTAATACATTATGTATCGAGTTAGCCAAATAGCATTTCGGAAAAAAGCCGAGTTACACCTTTTCTTAAAAGGGATAGAATTTTTGAAACCGTTTTCACGAATGCGACGTAGCGTTTGTGCGATGCCGCTGTATTGTTCTATTTCACTCGCCGCTTGTAAACATTGAAGACAAGCGAGTTCTGTAAAACCTTCTTGTTTTACATTACAGTTCACAGTTCATGCCAAGATGAAGCAGAATGGACAAAGCAAAGGATAATAAAGTTTCGTAAGTATTAAAAATTAATAAAATGTATTATCATTTAACATGTTAACTGTTACGTCGAGTCCTACAGACCGGCATTAAACTTTTCGTTTACGCTGCGTCGGTCTTCACGAACCGGCGTTTGACTTTTGCTAATTATTTATGCTTCGGCTTATGTATCAAGCATGTCAAGTAGCGCGAACGGAAAGTCAAGCAAAATCGACGTGGTAATTAACGTATTAATATTCTTAGTTACTATATTATGACATGATGTTCCTGCCTAAAATGTAATCTTAATACATCATGTATACATCAATATCTATGCATGCTATGTATTTATAAACAATGTGTGAATGTTGCGTGTATATGCATTTTATATATATATATATATATATAGATAGCAAAAATTTGTAAATGTAAACATTAATAGGATATGTTGATATTTATTCACTTTTTGTTGTATTCCTGCGTTTTTAGCTAAGAAAACGGGATATATATAATATATTGTTGTGGTGTTCCGTTCGGCGCTGCCCCGTGAAATTAATCAATATCAATCGATAAGAGTTTGAATAGAGGATCGGCCCTTAGCAACGCGTCGTTCTCCGACTGTTATACAGATTTCACGGTCAGATTTCGCGGTGGCCGGACGCGTTTTGTACCGTTGTACCGTTGGTTAAATAAAGAGCGAGCTTTTTCTTTAAACAGTGTTCTTCCTTTCCGAAAGCGCTCCGCCGAGTATCACGATCTCGGGAAGTAACGCCGCGAACGCGACAATTTTGGGAGCTCGTCCGGGATCGAATTTTTCGATCCGTGTGTGTGTGTGTGTGTGTGTGTGTGTGTGTGTGTGTGTGCGTGCGTGCGTGCGTGCGTGCGTGCGTGTGTGTGTGTGTGTGTGTGTGTGTGTGTGTGTGTGTGTGTGTGTGTGTGTGTGTGTGAGAGAGAGAGAGAGAGAGATAATGGCGGAGCGACAAACGGAAGAGACGAGGATAGGAAGAGGCGAAAGGAGAGTGATCTCTGCAAGAAAAAGGACTCGAGCGGAAGGGCCGGAGGCGTCTCCGACCTTGGAGGAGATTCTTCGCTTGACGCTGGAGGAGCTTCGCTCTCTGAGGGAGGAGCGCAGAGACGGAAACATTCGTCGAGAGACGGAAACATCTTCAATGTCCGGTCCGCAGGAAGAGATTTCGCAACGTCCGATATCAGGCCAATCATTTCCTTTTTCAAATTTTAATTCCGACTTGAAACTTAAGTCCGATATTTATGACGATAGTGTTCCGTTGCGCGAATATCTTACGCAGTTTAATTTAATTGCGCGAGCGAATAATTCTGGAAACGCGGAGAAGGCTGTCGTATTACCGTCATGTCTCCGAGGAAAAGCGCGTGCGATTTTGGAAGGGGGCACGGATTTTGAGAACTCTCAATTTGAAAATTTGATCGCGCGTTTAGAGCTATGGAGAATATTTATCCTCGCAAAATTATTATTATTAATTTACGAATCGAAAACAGAGATTCGGAGAAGATTTAGCTGCATTAGGCTCGGATATCGAGCGTTTATCTCGATTAGCTTATCCTGAATGTTCTCCCGGAGTTCGTGACAAAATTGCTTGTTCTCAATTTATAGTTGCATTGTCTGAGGTGAATGTTAAACAGACATTGCAGCTAGAAGGGTTAACATCTTTGAGAGCCACGGTAGAAAGGGCTTTGGCTATTAAAATTATTAAGGAGAATTGTTTAAAAGAGCGGAGAAATTTTGATTTTAAAGAGGTTAAAGATTGCTCGAATTATAAGAGCAATCCTGATTTAAACGGGTTCAAAGTAGAATCTCGTGGAACGAGGGGTTTAAATTTTAAGAAGAAGAAGAAGAATTTTAGAATTCAAGGAAAAAAGGAATGTTGGCAGTGCGGAAAACAAGGGCATTTCCGTTCCGAGTGTTCATCACTTTCTGTTTCACAACAGGGAAAATAGGTTTTGTCGAACTTTCAGGGGCGGGCTCGACAAATGGAAGAAATGCCCCGAGTGTTTGTAAGCGTTTTGAGAGAGGGTGTGAAAAATCAGGAAATTTTGTTTTCCAAGGCTCTCTTAATGGGAGAGACTGTTTTTTTAAGTTGGATACGGGCTCCGACGTAACCTTGGTGAGCAGTAAATTTGTAGGGAGAAAAGGGAAGCGTTTTTCAGCAAAGGAAGAAAATTTGAGGTATCCTACGGGAGAAAAGGTCCCGATCAGTTTTAAAATGTTCGCTAAGATAAAGTTAAGGAGATTTAATTTAGAGTTACCGATTTTCGTTGCCGATATTGGAGAGGATTTTGGGCGTGGATTCTTTTCACGAATAGGGATGCAATTATAATAGAATCTTTTCTCCATAGAGGTCATAGGGAAGATTTTTGTCGTCGGATTAAGTAAGAGGACGAAGCTGTGCCCGCGGAGTTGGAAGAATTCTTTGATAATAATTCCCAGGAGTTGGAGATAGATCAGAGAATAGTTTTCGCTACATTGTTGCGAGAATTTCGTGACGTGTTTTCGGAGCAAGCCGTTGCAGGAAAGTGTGAAGTTCTTCAACATAAAATTGAATTGATGGATTCTCGTCCTATCAAACAGGTTCCTAGGAGAATTCCAATACATATGCGTTCAGAAGTTGAAAAAATTATGAAGACATGAAAGAACAAGGGGTAATTGAAGAATTGAAGAATCTTCAAGCCCTTGGGTTTCTGCAACAGTTTTGGTAAAGAAGAAAGATGGATCTCTTAGATTTTGCGTTGATTTTCGGAAATTGAATGCGGTTACGAAAAAAGATTCTTATCCGCTATCAAGGATTGACGATCTTCTTGATCAGTTATCGAGAAATGCCTGGTTTTCCACTCTGGATTTGAAGAGTGGTTATTGGCAACTGAAAATTCGTCCCGAAGATAGAAAAAAGACTTTTTCTGTGGGGAATGGACTTTGGCAATTTGTTGCAATGTCTTTTGGTCTGTGTAATGCACCGGCTACCTTTGAACGTCTTATGGAACGGGTGCTTCGGGGTTTACTTTCGAAAATTTGCCTGGTTTATTTAGATGACGTGATAGTATTTGGCAAAACTTTTGAGAAAATGAAAGAGAATTTAAGAGAGGTTCTTCTGAGATTTCGTGCTGCGAAACTTAGTGTTAACCTAAAGAAATGTGATTTATTTAGGAGACAAGTAAAATATTTGGGTCATATTGTTTCTTCTGCCGGGATCGCTACGGATCCTGAGAAGACTGAAGCGGTCACTGAGTGGCCAGTTTCTCAGAATAAGAAACAGGTCCGAAGTTTTCTTGGATTTTGCTCTTATTATCGGAAGTTTGTTAAGGGATTTTCTTCAATTGCAAAGCCACTGTTTAAGTTAATTGAGAATTTGACTAAATTTGATTGGACTGGACAATGTCAAGAAGCATTTTTGAGGTTAAAGCAGGCGTCTGCACCTCTTCTTTCCTGAAGGGGAAAGGAAAGATGATTTTGCATACGGATGCTTCAGATTTTAGAATAGGGGCGGTACTTTTACAAGTTCAGGACGGCTATGAAACAGTCATTGCTTATTATAGTCGGGTTTTGAACAAGGTTCTGAACGGAATTATTGCACAACAAGAAGAGAGTTATTAGCTTTGGTAGAATCGGTGAAACACTTTCATCATTATTTGTACGGAAAGAGTTTCTCTATTTGAACTGATCATGTTTCTTTGAGATGGTTGATGTCCTTCAAAGACTTGGAGGGACAATTGGCTCGCTGGACGGAAAGGTTACAACAATACGATTTTGATATTGCTCATCGAAAGGGGATTATACACGGTAATGCCGATGGTCTTTCCAGATGCCCTTGTGCAGAAGAAAAATGTAGATTCTGTACTAAAATGGAAGTTCAAAGAAGGCTTTCTGAGGATAAAGTAGTTGCTCGTATTGTTTTGCGTGAGGATTCTTCTGAGGATTGGCGTAAGGCTTAAATAGAGGATCAGGAACTGGCAATGTTTTTACTTACCAAAGAAAATGATTTGCAACCTTCTTGGGAGGAAGTTTCTTCGAAAGGATTGTCAGCCAAGATTTATTGGCATCAATGGCATGCCTTGGAAGTCCAAAATGGGATTTTGCATAAAAGATGGGAGGCTCCTAATTTGAAAAACAGTTTTCTTCAGTTGATGGTCCCGCGAAGCAAAGTGAAGCAGATTTTAGAAGGAGCTCATGATACTCCTTCTGGAGGGCATTTCGGGATCAATAAAACGCTGGAAAAGATCCGGAAGCGTTTTTATTGGGCAATCTATAAGAAGAATATTGAGGAATCGTGCAGAACCTGTAAGATTTGCGAAGAGGGATGCTGCGGATAAAGGCAAATCTCCTTTGCAGATCTTTAATTCGGGAGCTCCTTTTGAGAGGATTCAAATGGATATTTTAGACCCGTTATCTGTTTCTTCTTCAGGCAATAAGTATCTCCTAGTTGTTGTAGATTGTTTTATTAAATGGGTAGAGGTTTTTCCTTTGAAAAATATGAGAGCTACTACGATAGCAGAAATTTTTGTTAATCAGGTTGGTTCTAGATATGGGGTCCCGTTGGAACTTCATACCGATCAGGGAAGGAATTTTGAATCACAGCTCTTTCAAGAATTGATGAGAATTTTGGGAATTAGGACAACCGCTCTTCATCCTCAGTCTGATGAAAGTCAAATTGAAAGACAACATCAGATAATTTTACAGTATTTGTCAAAGTTTGTTGAAGAGAATCAAAAGGATTGGGATCGTTGGATTCCCATGTTTCTTCTTGCCTATAGGACCTCTAAACATGAGGCTACAGGCGTAACTCCTTCAGAATTGTTTTGCGGAAGAGATCTTATCTTGCCGATGGATTTGCTAAGAGGTACTCCTCCGAGTTATAGTTTTTCCGAGTCAGCGGAGGAGTACGTTCGAAATTTGCGACAGAAGCTGGATGAAATTCATCAGAGAGTAAGAGAGAGATTAGAATCAAGGTCTTTGAAGATCAAATGCCGCTATGATCGAAAGGCTAGACATCCCGTTTTTGAGGAAGGACAAAGGGTTTGGTTATTTAATCCTCATCATAAGAAGGGTAGGTCTCCCAAACTACAAAACGATTGGGAGGGGCCTTTTGAGATAATTAAGAAAATTAATGATGTAGTTTTCTGTATTTCTCGTTCAGGTGGTCGGAAAAGCAAGGTTGTGTATATCGACAGGTTAGCTCCGTTTAGAGAAAGGGAAGAATTTTAAGTAGAGGTTTTCGGAGCCCGGTTTTCCAATTTTGACATTACTTTTATTTCTTATTGATTGTTTTGAGTTACTGTTTTTTGTTTTATCTTCTATCTTTCTTTAAGCTTCCGTCGTGAGAAGCGTCGTGGGGAGATCCTCGAGCCTGAGCACCAAGCAAGATCTTCAAGCTCGTGCTTCGAACTGAAGAGAAGTCTGCCTCGCCCTCGGTTTTCCGAGTCGTGGTTTTTCCGGGGGACGATGGGCGAATGCCGAAGCAGGGGCTTAGTGTGTCTTTTAGAAAGACGTAAGGTCCACGACGATTACCCCCACTTTGCCCGAAGAATGGAAGAGAGAAGTGCGCAAAGCTCAAGACGAAGAGTCAAGAATGAAACGCGCAAAATTTCAAGAACAAGATTCTTCTGAAGTAGAGAAGACTGGGATTAGAGGAAGCGGCGCCCGGTAGATCTGAGGCAGCAGCCCAGGGTAGGGCAGGAAGTCGCCAGGAGCCCAGAAGTCTTTTCCAAGAGGAAGTTCTTGAAAGAGGAAAAATTGTCGACAATTTTATGAAGAGGGGGGCAGTGTTGCGGCCGTGCGGTGTTCCGTTCGGCACTGCCCCATGAAATTAATCAATATCAATCGATAAGAGTTTGAATAGAGGATCAGCCCTTGGCAATGCGTTGTTCTCCGACTGTTATACAGATTTCACGGCCAGATTCCGCAGTGGCCGGACGCGTTTCTGTACTGTTGTATCGTTGATTAAATAAAGAGCGAGCTTTTTCTTTAAACAGTGTTCTTCCTTTCCGAAAGCGCTCCGCCGAGTATCGCGATCTCGGGAAGTAACGCCGCGAACGCGACAATATATTTTATTGTTGTTCAAAATATAATATAATTTCATGTTTCAAATATATCAACATTTATTACTTATCGTTTTCTTTTTACTAATCCCGTTTTCTTAGCTAAGAACGCAAGAATATAAGAGAACAAAAAGTGAATAAATGACATATCTTATCAATGTTTACAATTACAAATTTTTGCTGATATATAGAATGCATAGCATCAAGAGGAGAGCGAAGTGCAATAGAATAGTAAATCTTAGCAAATGAAACTTAAATAAATATTTATATATTTATATATTTATTATTTATTTATATATTTTCATAATCATTTCAGAAGACGAAGAAATGTTGTTGGAGGAGGAGCTGTTGCTGTCTGCTCCACAGACTTCATTAGAAGAAACTGTGGAGTAACAACAACAAATAATCATGCAAAGACCTGCAAAAGCAGTTGAAGCAGATGCAAGAACAAGTTGCAAAAATCCAACCGTTGCAACAACAGCATCAACAATCCTAACAGCAACAATCATATAGTGCAGCGCCGCAACAAAACTTGCAACCGATAAATAAGACATATATATATATATATATATATATCTTTGAACACACACACACACACACACACACACACACACGCGCGCGCGCGCGCGCGCGCGCACAAATAAACACACACAAATAATATTCATTACATCCTTTTGTTAACATGTCATTTTTATGTTTTATTTATTATTGCTATTACTATTATAAAATACTTAGTATATTTCTTTTATTTCAGATTACAGAAGAGGACGTGGCCGTGAGAGCAGTCGTGCCCGTTGATACCAGCGGCGAGGGCTCACTGTGCCCAACAAGAATGTTACAATAATTAAAAATTATTATAACACGGGAAAAAAATAAAAATATAAAATATTATATATAAAATATGTGTATTAAATCCTCCTATAAAAAAAAGACACATATATACAAAAAAGCAGGTTATATATATTATATATTATATATTATATATTATATATTATATATTATATATTATATATTATATATATTATTGCAAACATATGTACGATTTTACACACACACACACACACACACACACACACACACATACACACGCGCGCGCGCGCGCGCGCACACGCACACACACACACACACACACAATTATAAAAAATTTAATAAACTTAATAGTTCAATATTTAATAAGATACTATAAATAAACTAAGAGAAGAAATAATGCCGAAATAATTTGAAACACATGTAACTTAAAATAAAATAATTTATTTGGCAGAAATATTCAAGAATACCAACATTTATTGCAAGGGTAAGGAAAACTGTCAAAAACCTTACCAGCATTCATAAAAAAAATACATTTTTAAATAAAATTAAAATAAACATTATAATAAGAATTTACAATAAATAATATAATAAACATTACATAAATTTTTATTAATATTTAAATTATGCAGAAATTATAATTATAAAAATAAAATCACAACTTATTATAAAAAATTAATTCACATATTTAATAATAAAATTAAAAAATATTTTAATAATTAACATTTCCAAAAATAAAAATACAATTATGTTATTATTTTTAATAATATTAATATCTTTAACATTAGTTAAATAATTTATAATTGTAATATAACATAATCTATAATTTTAAATATTAATATAAATAAAAAAATAATAAAATTAGCAAAACAAAATTATCAAACAAAACAATCTTTGGCTTTTATCACAGTCGGTAATAAATAAAAGATAAACTCTGTAAAATAAAAATCATTAATAATAGCATGGATAAAAAAAATATAGACTAGATGTCTCTTAAAGACATGGTGTCTCTTACAGACAGAGTATCCTTACAAACATGATGTCCTTATAGACATGATGTCTTTTATAAACATGAGCTATGTTTCAAAATCCACTGCCAGTAATTAAAAATTCTAAATAATTGTTTCGAATATTTGTAATTGCATCAATATTTTCTTCACTTATTTCATTTAGATATTCCTCGCATTCTGATCCTAAATTAATCTTCAAGAGATTTATGATTCTTACTTTCGGAAAAGTTTATCGTAAATAAATCTTTTAAAAGATCTGGTTTTAAAAAATGTTGAAAAATTTGGAATAGAAAATTCATAGATTTTGGATGCAATAAATGTATTCTTGTTTCCACTGCTTGAAAAAATGCATTAAATATATTAAACAAATTTAAAATATGCTTTAAAAACAATAGCTATTCATACGCTTTCATGTCTATGTTTTGCATGTCTATGTTTCATGTCTGTTTTGCATGTCTATGTTTATACACAATAGATACTCTCTCGGCTCAGTTTTTTCACTTATAGCCATGTCAATTAAAAAATATTTAATAATATCCCAAGAAGAAAGAATTCTTTCAACACATGAGTGACGAGAAAGTCAGCGCGTATCGGATAATCTTAAAATTTTATGACTCGATTCCTGAAAACATTCGGGAAACTCGCGAAAATTAGAAGATCGCTTTGGACTATTATTGATATAGCTAGGAATTTTTTTTTTAAATTCCTCACAAAATTCAGGTATTTTAGAATATGCAACATGTGCAACCAATGCAACAGAATGACATGGACATGGAAGTGTCAATAAATTTTTAGACATTTCTTCAAGATTTTTTTTAAATGATAAATGTTTCCCTGTCATTACAGACGCACTGTCGCATGACAAGGCAATAATATTTGAAAATAGAATTTGCAGTTTCCATATTTTTCGTAGATTGTGACACAATTTTTTTCTTTAATAAAATCTTAATAAAATTATTTTTAGATTTGTAACGTATGTCTTTACAGAAATCGAATCGCTGAAAAGTAGTGATTGATTACTCAACTTGAATATTAAGAGCAATATTATTTTGTGTTTTTAATATTCAAAATAAATAATTTCTAATATTATATTGGCCAATAATTATATTTTTGTAACAGTGATGTAACCAATGTGACATATAACCAATGATAAGTGCAAAATGATATTTTCACTATTGGATGAACAAGGAGGAAATTAAATAAACAAAGACAACAGTTTAACAGTTTATTTTATTTTATTGCATTATGCATTGTCATTGACTTACTGTCATAATATTTATGTTTAATAATTTTTTTTTATTAGATATCCTTAATCTATAAATTGCAAATCTGCTTGCTATTTTTATATTTAAATTATGACATTGTAAGATATGACTATTACTTAAAATATTAAGAAACTTATTAAGTAAAAACTCCTTATTATTGCGAATAAATTTTTGGATATTTTTTGAATATATATATCAGTTTTTTAAATATTTTGAATGTTTGATTATTAACAAAAAATAACGTGTTTGTTATTTTAACGACGCGTTATCTTTGTAACTTCTTAATCGTACTAATTTTTTCATGTCGTGAAAAATTTCGATTTGTAGAATCTACACTATTAATACATTACTCACAAAGTTGTGTATTTTTTAAAATACTTGTTATTATATAAAATCAGCGATATTAGCGATATAAAACGCTATTTTCTATATAATTTAATTTTTCTACTTTTTGAGATACGTATGACATATCAAGATTTGACTGAGTAGGAAATTCCGAGAATAGTTTACAATCCTGAGAATGATTACAATGCTTTGAAGATTTATGTTCAGCAATTACATCCAAAAAACCTTGTAAAATATATAATTTCTCCTTGCTTTTTTCTTTTTATAATAAAAATAAAAGAAAAAAACGCCGAAAACAAATTCAACAATCGCTAGATTCTATGATCGATATCACGTGACATTAATACATCATTAGAGAAAAAATGGCGGAATCAAAATGTTTCAAAATCGAGATATTGAAAAGATATGCGATGGCCAGATTCTTACTAAAGGATCTCTAAACAACGCCACTCGCTCGTGCCTTCATGCGTTCGTTCTGGAACATGTAACTGGCTTATTATCAACTGTGACAATGAGTGACCATTTTAAAAATATGCAATGATATGAGATAAAAAATGTGTCATTACTTTTTCTCATTTTAAAAAATTTTTTTCACTTATTTTCTGTAAGAAGTCACGTATTGTTATGTCACGGGCGCCAACGGTCCGCGGGAGCGGTACGCCGCGTACCACCGGACAAGGGGGACACGTCTGCCGATCGGCAACGCTGCCAGCGATCGAGCGATAAATCGCCAGCAACGAATCGATTGGATCGAGGTAGAGAGTTGGATATCCTCGACTGGTTTTTATTCTTCGCGTTGGAATAATGACAGAGAAAAGTTCAATAGTCGCCGCGAAATAATCACGTCGGGTGCGGAACTCGATTCATCAACGTAATATCGTCCCTCAGCGTCCTCAATTATTTCCCCTTTCTTCTTCAAGGATTTGTATGGCGGCTATATATATTTCGGTACACTCTTCGCAATGTTCTATCCCGCGGATAAGAGAGAGAGGGGCGTAGCAACATTCGCAGAAATCCACGGGTTCGGTGTACCCGAATTTGAAAGAATGAGACAAAGCGAGACAGTACGTAAGCGTACCCTCGGGTATTAATTCTTTGCAACGATAGCAGAGAATTTCGCTGTTGGATAAACATCTAGCGGCTGAGTCATCTACGCGACGGTAACCGAAGGCGGTGATGCAACGCACCGAGTTGACGCGATAACGGAAAGTGGCGGCTGGATGGGTGCGTGAACCGCGTGTCAAATCAGTTCGAGGAAGGCACATCACGATCATTAATTAAAGATTCTGGTAAATGTGAAGTGCGTCCGCAAATGATGCTAAATAATTTCGGATATTTCAATGTATTCTTAAGAGGTTAAAAACGGGCACTTGAACGTGCATTCCTCGAGTGAAATCGCTACGCTTAGGTACACAGTACTAAAAAAAAAAAGGGATCGGTCGTAAACCCCTTCCGGTCGGGTCGTCTTCCCTATCCTTGTGCGATAACGGTCACGTTTGCTACGCAGCGAATTCCTTTGTTGAGAAGAAGCGTTGCAGTGGAATATGCACGTGGCATGCAATTTTAATATGTCGTTTAATGAAATTATCGCGAGTATGCGCGGCGGGCCTTCTTACGCGTGGGTCATCGGAACTTGCACTTAGCTTATCAAATTGGTTCACCTACCGTGACTTAAAATGATCGACGTAGATATTCCTCGAGGGAGATCCGAGGTCGGAATTGTAGATCGCACGTCGAGGAGGCGGGTGTTGGCAGGACTGGCCGTCCACTCCAGAGCTTATCATGCACTAGGAGTTCGTATTCTCCGTCAAATTCTGCTTCCCTGCCAATTATCTCGTTGTAATTGAAAATGGTTGCCACGTGGAGGTCGTACTCGAGATGCCGGATGAAGGTCTTGCGACCGCCACGATTCTTCCTGCCTCTCGGCATTCGTGTGAGACTTCGAATTATTCAAATATTGACGGAAGTAAAACAATGGTTATCGTTCGGCAGCGAGCCAATACGCGTTGCGTTTTGACTTCGCGTAGGAACGATGGTGTTTATCGCGACCAAGAATTTCGAGTCTCCGTGGTAAGTGCGGATGGACGCACAACACCTGCTCCAGGAGACGCTCGGCGTTCTTGTTTTAATCAATGCTATGTAGTTTAAGAATTTATTTATTTATCTCGCGTGAAGCCTCACGAACCTCGCGAACACTTTTAGTTACTAACGAGACGATGGTGCGAAATAAAGAAGAGAGCACGTGGTTGTGGTACGAAACTGTATATATTTTATAAAACAGAATACACTCGCGATTTAACATTAGACTAGTAATATTATTAACACTAACTATTACTTTAAAATTAATACTTAACTAGAACTCGATTAACTTAACTAGAACTTGAATTCGATTTGAGAGTTGAGTTTGAACGCGGAGTATGTCGCAAGGCGCTCGTGCGGAGCGCACAAGAGTTGCGTCTTCACGGGTTGGCGGCGCGGACTCGAGAGTGACTGCGCTTCGGCGAGCGCTGCTATGCTCTGCGGCGGCGGCACTCCGGCGCAAGATGGCGGATGGCGTGGGTACGCCATCGCACGTGGCGGCGGTGGTGGTGCTGCATTGGATGAGCGTTTCTATGTCGTGCGTAGGTCGCCCAATCAGGGCTTGGCCGGCAGGGGACTATACGCAGTCGACGGAAATGCGGATGCTCCATATTTAATCTGATCAATGGTATTATTACAGATACCGATGCTTAAGATATAATTGTTAATGTGTTTTATGTTAATATATATATATATATATAGTTACGTAAAAATATGAAATGTTGTGCGATGATATTGTTGTACATTGTTATTAATTTTGATTTATAATTGATAATTGTGACGGTGCTTGTTTGATGGTAAAAATAGTAGGAATTGTTTATATACGTATTTTTATCTAGTAGAGGACGATATTTATTACTGGTTCGCTTAATGCTACGATGTTGATAATTATTCCGGTGACTTATATTTAACGCATGCGCTATAGTATATAACGCGCTATAGTATATAGTGTATAACGATAGGGTGCTTCTACACCATACGTTGGACGGCGGGAGAGCCGGCTATTACCGTCCGGTATTGACGCTATAGTCTAATACAGTGGCGCTTCTGCGCAGATAAGTAAGAGAGAAGAAGGATGAAAGAAAAGGAAAAGAAAAAAAAAAAGAAAATATACCTGACGGCTCTCCTGACGTCACAGAATCAAAATAATAGTCAATGGAATTCTGCATTGGTATTATATTTACATTTTAATAATATTTTATTTTTTATAAATATTATATATATATAATAATATTTATAATAAAATATTATTAAATATATATATATATATATAATAATATATATATATGTATATATAGATATATATATATATATATATATATATATATATAAAATTACACATTATTATTGGACGTTACAAATATATAATATTGTTACGTCCGAAGTTCGAGAGGAGAAATAATATTTTTTGGTCAGGAAGGGGAACTCGGGTGGACGCACGGAACTGTCTTTGCTCTCCCGGATCGACGTCGATGGGATCGATCCGCGAGTCGAACGCGCCCTAAGAGTACAGGGAATGGATCAACGTCGGTGACGCTATAACCCCTTACCTGCGCTAGCGCGGTCGGTGATCCGTTTTAGGTCAGAGAACCGAATCTCTTTAACCAAGGATGGACCTCGTGCGATCTTCAGGGAGCCGTGACTGATTCGGGATCAAGATTTTTCTTTAAATAAATAAATAGAAACACAATCGGGTTAACTACGATTTAATAATAAAAAAAGGAAATACAACATCTTAACTCTACGCTCGTACAAAGTAGCACAAATGTTAGAGTGTATATTTGAATATGAAAAATTATTGTTTACAAAACTTTCATACACAAAACTTTATATAATTGAAAATCCGCTTTCTACATTTGAATATGGAAAATCATTGTTTACAAAACTTTATATAATTGAAAATCCGGTCTTTAAATTCCCAATTGCTCTAATTAGGAGAAAAAGTTGGTTAGTGCGAGTATGTCAACGGGATCAGGTTGAAGGTGTGGGGGAGGATTAAAATGAGCACTGCGGAAAGCTTTCACAAAGACGAGATAAGGAAGAGGATCGCGGGAAATATACATCGAGATAGTATCATGAAGTTGATATTTTGAGATTTGTTCCCAAAACTGATTGTCGGGCTTAAATTTTCTTTTTATGTAAAAGGTTCCCGATGGTGGATGAATGGGAGAGCGAGGAAATTGGCGGACGAGATGATAGAACTTCTCCACGTCGAAATTCTCTGGAGTGCATTGATGTTCGAATTTAGCCGCGGAGCGGGGGGCAGTGGCGTATTCTTGCAAAGAGATGTTAGCGAGTCTCGGTTCTATTTCGATTTAACCGCTCCGCGAATTCCTCGGCGTATTTGGTTTCGCGACGAATCCGTTTGTTTTGCTTCTCCCGACGGTGTCGCAATGCCCGCTTCGTTTGTTTATTCGGGATGGCTTTCGTTTGGTTCACTATGTAAATATAAGAGTTAGGTGAGAGAGAGTGAGTGATTTGAGAGAAGTAAAAGAATTGAGGAACCGTGGTAGAGCAGCTTTACCGAGTCAATCGGCGGCTTGCCAATTTGGAATGTTGAAGTGATTTAAGGAAACAATTAAGTCAAAATCGCGAACCAAACAGCCAGTCAACCACGGAAAAGAATGATAAAGATGGACTTACTTTTGCTGTGGCGAGGCGCAGGTGATGGACGAGAGTTATGGTGCCTTGGCTGGATCGTGAATCACACGAAAATTGAAGTTCGCGCATAGATTTTAACTGGGAATTTTTCGGTAGACAGCTTTGAATGGTTGCGTCCTCGAAGGTGTGGAACGAAGAGAAGAGAGATCCGTTCCAAGTCGCAGTTTATAAAGGGTTCTGGAAAGGTGGGAATATCTGAGGGCGTGATGAATTTCTGCGTTGGCTTGTCGAATAATAGTTTAGAAAAATTGCGAGTATAGGGGAAGGAGGGAAGCGGTGTTCTGTGAATTGTAGTTGTTTTTATGTTTTCGGATTTCCTAGCGAAAAATGAAATTTGTTAGTGAAAACTTCATCCGCCATTCCACACCCTCAATTATTCATTGGTGTGTGCGCCAACGGTCACTAATCGCTTCTTCTTGATTGGCGTTTTTTTTAGTTTCCCCACCAGTTTGGGGGGTGTCGCCCTCGAACGATCCGACGCATTTCTCATCCGTCAAGAATTTGATTTTGTTTATATTTCGAATTTTATCAGTATGTTATAAATCTTTCGGCGCCGACAAAGCTTTTTCGCAAAGAATTATTTTTTGATAGCGAGATGTATCGCGAGAGGAATTTTTGTATATTTAAGGTCTTTCTAGATTATTCGAGGTGCTTCAGTAGGTATACTAGGCCGGTTCTAACTCAGGTCCTCCGAGGGGGGTGCGGGTGTGCGGGGGGAACGGAAGGCGCGGGGAAGAGGGGAGGGGGAAGTCCGAGGCGGCGATCCTTTGAACTGAGCCGCGGGGGGGGGGGATAGATAAGATAGTAGGTGAAGGGGATATAAACAAATAGATAAACAAATAGATAAACAAGAAGATAAATATATAGATAAATAAATTGTGACTCGAAGGACATGACGTCACGAGGGGGGGGGGGGTAGTGAAGAAAAACGAGGTGAGATAAACAAATAGGATAAGATAGCAAGACGATATAAACAAAATGGGCGGCGAAGATGATATAAAAAATTGACATGACGTCAGAGGGGGAGGGGGCCGCCGCCGCCGCCGCCGCCGAGTAAAAAATAAATATCTCTCTCTCTCGTATTATCTCTTCCGTTGCGGCTCCCTCTCTCTTATGGCGAATGTTATTTTTTCTAATTATTTTATGGTGAGGGAGAAAGAAATGAAAGAAATATATGTTTTTTGCATATTATATATGTTTATATTTTTAAACAAATTGAATACATTTTTAAGTGTGAAATTTTTTTATTCACATGTTTTTTTCTTATACACTAAAAACTAAAGCTAACAGCTCGCAATCGACGAGTTGGCGTCTATCGAATGTATCACAATCGCGTATCGCGTTCGGCACTTCCTCGGGATCTGTTACAACAGACGCGATGTTGGAGAATCGCGTATACTTGGTATCGATCGTATCGACGAATCTGACGAGTCGATCGAACGTCACATCGATACATTCGTCCAGAGCAAACATTCGACGTAACGTCGATTCGATCATCGTTACGCGTACGTTCAAAGATTCAAGACGTACGAGTGTAACGTCGTTCATCAGACAAATTCTGACGGTTAACGGTCCGACGCTTATAAAATTGTCTTTGTAATCATTTCGCAGCAATTTATAGATATTCCATCGCTGCTCGTAGAGTCTCTTCCACGTTTCGAGAGACAGTATCAATTCCTGTCCCCGATGATCTCCCAGAGCGATCTCCACGTAGCTCGGTGGACCAACGTTGATTCCAGTTTCCAGAAATTTGTAACCCCTGGCCGTCAGAGTGTAACGTCTGCTCAGTAAGCGCACCGCGCGACGCTCCACCGAAATACTGTGGAAATTAAATATATAATATTGCACAATATTGGAAAAAAGAGAAAAAAATAAAAAAAATGCAGGTGAAACTTACGCGTTACATTCTTTCTTTTGTTTTTCGCCATTGTACGGTGCGCTGCTTCCTTTGGCGGAATACATTGCGTCTTGTTCGAACGATGGAGGAGCGGAGTACCGTTTTTGTCAGATCGTTCGATGGAGGAGGACTGATCGCGTAAATTTTTTTGACATGGCAAACCGTTAATCCCCCCCCCCCTTTTTTTCTAAGAATTTCATTGTTGCAATCAAACATGTAGCGACATGTTCGCAAAGGAGCGCGATGGCGTTCAAATTTTGTTTTCTAGGAAGAGCCCGTGAAAAGATAGCTCTTCGTAGAAATCGACGTACGTGTCGCGGCGTGTCAAGAGAGAAGCGCCGATACTCCGGTTACTATAAACAAATCGGGGAGACTTATGATGGTTTTTTTTCGCCGAAGTCGGCATACGTGTCGCGGCGTGTCAAGAGAAGCGCCGATAGTCCGGCTGCTATAAACAAATTAGAGAGAGACCTATGATGATGCTCCGACAAGGGACAAAGAAATTGTCGATGATATATAATGGGTCATGCGGTGTGCAGGATCACAGTAGTAGATGGAAGTCTAATGTGAGAGAGAGAGAAAAGCGTGCATACAAAAAACGCAAAAGTATCGCGTAGTGTCTAACGAGAAGAAATGGCAAATGACAAAAAGACATCACAGGAATTCGATTATTTGGCGTATATTAGAGATGTGTTAAAAATTACTTATCCAACGGAAGCAGTAAGTATATTTATTCACATGTATCTTTCTAATGTTTAAAAATATTATTAAACTCAATATTGTAAAAAAATATTAAACTCAATATTTTTGTAATTTGACAGACATTATATCTCGATGGTATTTCAATCGTGGAAACTGTACAAGTACGAAATCTAATAAAAATTCAAATACGCCACCCGAATGGAGTACGTAACTTTTTCTCCTTTTTTTCTTTTTCTCTCTTTTGTCTTTTTTCCTTTATTTGATATGTAATGAATTGTGTGAAATTGAGATTTTTTATTATTTTTTTGCAGTACTTATGCATATATGACATCAAGATTAATGGCTTTATGAATATCAATCATCGGCGATGGATACGATATCAGCGTCGCCAACACAAGGAATATTTACATTTTCTATGGGAAGAAATTACTCGCGAGGACGTATTTGATCTGCAGAGACTCTTTGGGTTACGTCCATATGAAGAGGATGAAGAAGTGTGGTGAACAGTGGATAACAGTGTGGTGGACAGTCTATAGGATATTCTCATTTATTATTTTTGAATAATTACATAATTGACAATAAATAAAAGTGTATGAATTATTCTTTTGCATTAAATAAATATTAAAAAAATTTTTCACTTTTTTAAATTGTGATTCAATGTTTTTCATGTCCATGCCCAACACCCCGACCTACATTCCTGCTCGACGCGCGCGAGTCATCCCGACAAAATAAACTTCTCGGCGTTATATGATAAGAAGCGGTACGTCGATCGTTAGAATTATCAACGCATGGAAAAGAAATAAAAAACATAATTCGTATATCATATTTATTTTATTCATGGTTATCTGACCACCAATTAAATAATTTGAATACATTTTGTAATGCGCAATTAGTATAGTGATATCCGCATCGCATAGTATTATCAGCATCCAGATTGTTTAGAGAATCTACGTTTTCGTAATCAGCATCCAGAGTCTCGATGTACACGCGCTCATCGTCCAGAAGCAAATTCCACAGCCATTGTCGTTTTTCGTGTCCCTTGACATATACGACAGCATCGCTGTCATCGTCGTCGTCGTCGGCGTCGTCGTCTTCTTCCGTTCCATGCACAGCTTTTGTAATCAAACTCTTAGCTTTGCTGTATGGAATCGTTCCGTCGTCCCATCGTAGTCTATGGTGATGACGTATCACCCAACGTGCGCGAGACTTGTCGGCACTTGCGAGGAAATGCCATGGTATAGGGCTTGCGAAAATATAGTGAGAGAGAACGGTCCGTTTTCTGAGAGCGGCAAACTCCTTTACAACAAACTGTCCTCCAACGAGAAAACCTTGCAGGTCTACGAACGTTGGCACGACCATGACGAGCACTGTTTCGAGACTGCGGTCGATTTCGATGTATCGTAGATTTTATTGTCTCTCTCTCTCTCATGTGCCAGCGATGCTCTTAGGTGATCTTGCGTACAACATTGGTCAACGGATTGTAGTGAACCACGCGATCGTGTATAATGAGACAGTACGCGGTGGTATTCATCGGTACGTTCTCCTTAGTCTCAAATTCCAATCTCACGTCCACGGTTGCGCTCTTGACCGATTCGTTTTGTCGAGAACAATCGATGATTACGAATGGACCGTTATGTAGAAAAGACGTGACGGTGAGACTCGGCTCGAGATACTCGTATCCGTAATAACCCTTGCAGAAACGCGCGTACGTTTCATACAACACGGACCATCTGTTTTTGTCGAAATCAAGATGCATATCGTCGTACGGATAACATTCCGAGTTCAGATAGAGTTTCACGTTGGTTAAATTGCAGTCGTCGAATCGGCTCGTGTCCTCAGCCATGACATTTTTGCGACCTGTTTGCAGAGCAAAGATGACGTATCGCGGTTTCTCGAGCTGAGTAGCGGTCTTGATGGCCCACGAATGCTTGGTTGTACGCTGTAACAGCGGAAACTCGTACAGATCCCACGAGCGAAAAGCTATGCTCAAGTATCGTCCGCTCTCCAAAGTGCGCAGCATCGATAGTTTTTTTATCTCGCTCAATAACACGTGCGGCATTCGCCATTGTATCTTGAATAAGTCGATCACGGGATCCAACGCCGAATTTCCCATCAAGCAATTGTTGTCGTTACGAGATCGTATCAAGATCAATTCGTGACGAGCGTTGATTATCACGCGTCTGTAATCCTCGCAAAATCCCAACAGTGCGAGAGAGGTACGCAAAAGTTAAAATATCCATCCGCGCTAGTATGCGCATCCCAACCGGCATTCCTCAGAATCACGCTTCTGTCGGATGATGTCGTTACGTAATGTTTGAGCGTGCTGGTTACGCCCACGTTTCTGTTACGATCAATCTCCACACCATCAAGCTCGTATCGAATCTCATCGAACAGGAACGCGACAAAATTATTTCCCAGCACCACATCAGATCCCTCGACAACTCTGTTCTTCGTTAGTTTTCCCTCGATATATAGAAAGCTTTCGTACGGCAATGTGTACAGATCCTGTTGCTGTATAGGTATTCTTATCTCATCGCTGTACCCGAACGTCGTATTGGCGAACGGGTTGTACGCATGAGTCTCAATCTTGACGATGCGATCGTCGAAGATTGGCTCGTCTTCGATGTTTAGGATATCAGTCATTTCACAAGTTGCGCACCGCGAATCCTAAAGCTTGTAAAAATTTAACGTTCGACGCGTTAAGTTTCTTCCTCTTCTTGACGCAGCCGAATGAGCGAATATTGTCGATCGATGTTTTCTTTGTAAAACAAGATGCGTTATCTCTCTGCGTATGCTTCGCTTCGTTCAACACGAGCATCTCAAATGTCACGCTCGCGTTATCGCTGTCGCCGTCGTACGTGCAATCTGACGGTGATCTCTTCTCCTCTGAAATCGAGCAATCGTCCGTTCTGGTCAACAATGCGTATCGTTAGCTCCGTAATGCTCCGTACGATGACTGGCAGGTAAATGATCTGCATCGGCCTTTCCGATATCTTATATCCTGGCGGCACGCTCGGTGAAAATTCGTGTATCGTGTGCACACTTTTGTCGTTGCTGTATGCGCCCGCGGTCACGTTGCACTCTACACGGATAATGTTTACGTTCATTATGTTGATCGACACGTCCGATTCGTGCCACCTTCGCGGTTGCAGTATACGCCTCGAGAAACCCAGCAGCGATCCAATGTTACGAGGCTTGTTAAAGTTTATTCTGTAGGCGCATTTAATCTCACATCTCATCGTGTTGTAATTTGCGCGGAGCACTATCGGGTATTCTCCAATCTCGTCATCGCCGCGCGCGGTGTCACCAGCGTTACCCTCGGGCGCGTCGCGTCGCGGACGTTTCCGTAAAATCTCACGTTTCAAAAATTCATTTATGGCATGCAGTTCATACGATCCCTCGGGAATCGTAATTTCTGCATCGTCTTTGCCAAAATAAAATGTATTGTTCGAAGCGTTTACATTCGGTATCGTGTGATAAGTCTCCAAAATTGTTAGACCAAGCTCGTAGTCATCGTCGCTCAAATCTATGGCTGGAGAGTAATTTGTCGCGAGAACGCTGCTCTTCCCGCTCAGCGTAAGCGTCAGCGACATGATGGAAAAAGCGTTCGACGAATACTGAGACGTCGCGACATTTTGTCGGACTTTATAAATTCACGCGCGTCGGCCGTTTTGGAGAAGAAGAAACCACAAGCACAGCTGTCCGCAGACGCTCTGATCGTACGTCTGATAGGACGTTCGATTGTACTCTATCGTAGCATCGTCTCCGAAATATCGTATCAGTTCCTTGGGCGGTCGAAGATTACCGAAACTGTCAAAGTACACAACGCGATTGTTTCTCTTTGCGTACGCTACCCAATGAGTACCGGGGCCCGTCGTGTCGTCCAGATTTACGATACCATTTTCATTTCGACGCGCGCCGCTAATCGGTAATGCGTCACGCATGAAAACGCCTCTAAAGTACGGTACGCGCATACGCTTCGCCAGCTGGTCCAATTGTATATTGGTGGTTACACCCGTAGGTATTTTTATCGTCTCTTTGGCGTTTTTTTTTCTTTTTTCGCTGTTACGCCTCGTCCGCCTTTGTACGGGGCGAGATACAGTCCTCGTCCGTACTTGTACGGAGCGAGATACAGTCCCTGTCCGTGCGTTTCCATCGCGCGACGTTGCAGTTCCTCGAGTTGACGTTGCGCGACTTTCCTGTCGTTTATCGCTTTCGCCACGCTGGCCGCTCCGCCGATTAAGGACCCGAGAGCGCCCAAAATTGGCAAAATCGGTAACACCCCACCTCGTTTCGCCGTTGGAAGTATTCGTTTCTTTTTTTTGCCGGATTTTTTCTTCGCCTTCATACCCATGCCGATCTTGGTCTTGGCTTTCATCGCTGTCCAAACGGCTGCAGCTGCAGCTTTCTCGCTCAGAGCCGAATCTCTCGCGATGACGCGTCCTAAGGCTTTATCGGCGAGTACCTTGTCCGCCGCGTGTCTGTCGGTGAGATCGTTGCTCTGAGAATACGCAATGTCGTGTTCACGGCACGCCGCGTCCAGTGGATTTATGCCCGTTTCACCTCTGGCTAATCGCTTTTTCAGCCGAGTACCCGGACCGCAAAACTGATAGCCGGGGATATGTAGTTCGAAAGGAAGCGCGTTTATCGCTCGATTGAGCAGACCTCCAATGTAGCCTTCGTTTGACGCTGTTGCTGGCATAGGCCACAATCCTTTATCTTCGGTGCAGGACCGTCTATATGATCTCGATCCCACGATTGATTATAATGCTCGACGCAGCGACGATAGGTTTGAACCTCCAAATCCGCCTTTATATACTCCGGAAGCTTGTCCCACACGTGATCGATATAATTATCGCACACGCGTAACAGTACGACCTTCGGTATATATTGCAACTGCTCAGCGTTCAAATCCCGAATATCGGAGGGATGCGACAGCGCGAGATACATTTTTGCTACTGAGCGATTCGTGGTTTCGCGCGCCTATAAATAGGCGTTCGATCGAAGCCTAGATAACGCAGTGCGAACATGAAATTTGTACGGCAGCCGCTGACGATACGCGTCGCGAACTGTGACGAGAGAGCGCGAATGATGGGAGACATCGCGACGGAGCGCAAGCACGGTGAAATGTTACCGAGTACTATACGCGCCATCATTTGCGGGCCGTCGAATTGTGGTAAAACCAACGTTCTCATAAGCTTGCTCGAGAGTCCGCACGGTGTACGTTTCGAGAACGTGTACGTATACTCGAAATCGCTGCAACAACCGAAATATCGATACTTGGAAAATTTACTAACATCGATAGAAGAAATCGGCTACTTTACGTTCTCCAACAACAGTGACGTCATTCCACCGAGCGAGGCACGTCCCAATTCGATCTTCGTCTTCGACGACGTTGCGTGCGATAAGCAAGATGCTGTGAGAGAATACTTTTCAATGGGCCGCCACTCGAACGTCGATTGCTTCTATCTCTGTCAGACGTACGCGAGGATACCTAAACATTTGATACGCGACAATGCGAACCTGCTGATTCTGTTCAAACAGGATGGTACCAACTTGAAACATGTTTACAACGATCACGTGAATACCGACATGTCATACGATGAATTCTGTGCGTTATGTCGCGATTGTTGGCAGCGCGAGTATGGATTTCTAGTGATAGATAAGGACAGTCCGCTTATCAATGGGCGATACAGAAAGGAATTTAATACGTTCGCGGTACCGTAACGTGGTTAATCGATGTCGATACGTGGAGCAGGCAACATGGATAACACCAAAGATCGCGAGAAAATAGCGAAACAGATTGCGAAAACGAGCGATTCGATTCGCAAAAAATATCGCGCTTTAAAAATTGGTAAAATAGCTGAAGATACAGCGTTGGAGAAACGCTTCAAGCCCATCGTCGAACCTCTAAAACAGATTGTTGAAAAAACCGAGGAATCTCAATCGATTGAAAGAGAAGCAAAGGATCTCGGTATTAAGAAAAAACAAAAACGTGAAGACAGCGATGACGACAACGATAACGATATTACTACTACTACTGATAAGGATTCATATTGGACGGATGTTGGATGGTTGAAATTAACGCCGCAGTCTAAAAAACGACGTACAACGAAAGAATTGAAAGCCGCGTCAGATTCACTCGTGTTCGATACGATTACACCGATACAACCATCGAAAGACCCACCGAAAGAACCACCGCTGTTCCTGCAAAAGGAAGATGTTTTCGAAACAAAAGACGCCAGTGAACCGTCATTCGAAACAACCATCAAACAGAGTCTGCAAACGCAACAAGGTCGAGAAGCGTTGCATAATCAGCTGGGACCATTAGGGCAAAAGTACGTAATCCCTCTTCTCGATGATAATGGAAAAAACGATACATTTGATCGCGTATACGGTGTTTATTTCGATAAAGACAGTGGTGCGATGCTTGGTGACAAGAAATTTGACGTTGACAAAAATGACTCCATAATCATAGACAATGTGAGATACAATGGTACACCAGGATTGTACGAATTGATCTTCAAGAGACTTCCCGATGACGCGGTTTTTACCGAGGATGACAAACAAACGTATAAAAGTATATTGTTAACAACAAATGCTCACAGACGTGGTCACAGCGCCCATAATCCCATCAAGGGCAATAGGGGATCGAAGTATATTAACATCATCGCTCCGCTCGTATCTACGTATGGAAGTAGCAGGCGTAAAAAGGGTGCAGGCAATATACCAGCCGCCATGAAGTTAAACGACAACAAGATCGATTACGTGCATTGGGACGATCCCAACGAACTGGTGGATCGACTCCGATTGCTCGACGCTTCGCACCGAGCTGATAACAACGCTCACGACAACGAGATGCTGTCGATCATCGAGGAACTTCGCGAAGCCGGCATTATTATAAATTAATCGCGTATCGATGAAACGAGCCAGTCGATTAACGTCAGTGAGGAAAAAAACAATTTTAAATTGTATATCTTATCTTTACTATTAAACATCGTTGAAACATGCGATCCGATGGACGTGAAAAAAATATTAGCTCCGAGAGGCGACGACTCGTTGAGGAATTGCACGCTCCGGCGAGGAGAAATTTTCCACGAAGACGTGTCATAATGCGGGGATACGACGATCTGTGGCAGGCTGACATCGTCGAGATGCGTCCGTACTCGAGTTTCAACAGAGGTCATCACTACATACTCACCGTCATCGATGCGTTGAGCAAGTACGCCTGGGCCGTACCGCTCAAGAGCAAGGTCGGAAGCGAAACGGCTAACGCTATCGCCGAGATAATTCGAGAGAGCGGAAGATGCCCGAGAAACTTGCAAACGGATATGGGAAAGGAATTTTACAATGCCGATGTGCAAAAACTCTTGAAAAAACACAACGTTAATCATTATTCCACGTATACGGTGTTGAAGGCATCGATCGTCGAGCGATTCAATCGCACGCTTAAGAACGACATGTGGAAGATGTTTACGCTCAACGGCACTTACAAGTGGGTCGACGCGCTACCGCGTCTCGTGTCAGATTACAACGCGCGCAAGCATCGCACTATCGGCATACGACCCGTTGACGTAACTTCCGCGATCGCCAAAAGACTCTTGGATACGGTATACAGCGCGATAAAGATCGCAGGTCCAGCAAAATTCAAAGTAGGCGAATCGGTACGCGTGAGCAAGTACAAGACACTTTTCGAAAAAGGTTACACGCCAAATTGGACCACCGAGGTGTTTAAGATCGTTAAAGTGCAACGTACTAATCCCGTAACTTATCTGCTCGAGGATTATCGCGGAAAATCGGTCGCGGGCGCGTTCTACGAGCACGAATTGCATCGCGCGACTCATCCGGACGTGTATCTCGTGGAGAAAGTACTACGCAGGAAGGGAGACAAGGTTTACGTCAAGTGGCTGGGATTCGATAGATCGCATAACTCATGGATAAACAAAAGCAGTGTGATTTAATTCATTTTTATAATGTATTAAAAAAAATAAATATACACTGTATACATGTATACAAAGAGTTTTTATTATTTTTTTTCTTCCATTACATTTTTTTTTTAAACTATACATGTATGTAACTTACGAGAACATATGTAAAACTATATGTATTAAGCCAAGTATACATTAAATAAATCGAAGAGAGAATTAAAGCTAATTCCTCAGCAAGCAGGATCTCGGTTGCTATTATAAAGTATATATAAAATAAATTTGAACAACTAAATTTTATTATAAAAACTACATATAAAAACTACAAAAAATACATATATCTATACTACATATAAAACAGTATCGTATAAAACAGTATCGTATAAAATTACAAGAATACATACGTTCATACATACATACATAGATATGATACATAGGTATGTACATACATACATACATACGTGCATATATGCATACATATAAACTATATAAAAAATATAAAAATATATGTACATTGTATAAACATGTATATATATTACAATGGAATCCGCCAATGTCCCCACGGTAACGTCTCCGTCGAATCCGGTACGATGTATCGTTTGTCGTCGTACGGACTCAGAGCGATTTTCGACTCGGACACCGTGTATACTTGGTGTAGCTTGGATCTTATACACGACTGGCGACGAGTCATTTCGATCTCTTCGTTCAAGCACCGCGTATAATCGTCGAACGTTATTGTTCGCGTTACGACGTTATTCTTTACACCTTTCGCCTTTTTAATGTCTTTTCTGCCGCCCACCCTCACCGCGTACATCTTCGCTCTGAGTCCGACGAATTCCGTCATTATCGCACCGTTATTCTCATCCTTCATTAGACCGGGTACTTTTTTATTCGCGAGAGGCATCCCGTACGCGTTGTCCGTCGGATAATCGCTCGTATCGAATCTAGCGATATCGCGTTTCATCGCCTCGTATACATCATCGCACTCGATGTGGTATACGAGACTGTCCGTGTCGGTGTACATGATCTTACATTTCTCGCGATACAGCGGTGATATGTATTCGTGGTGAAATTCGTACAAGCAGATTTTCGATATGTCGAGTATACACATACCCACGTAAATCGGCTTGTTGAATTTTACCTCGAGTTTACGCATTTCGACGGCGATTAAGTTTTCCGCAAAGACGCTGCGGCTGTGGAAATGTGGTTTCGCGATCATTGCCTCCGCGCCATACCGTCCGTCCCATTTGGTCAAAAGTTTAACGTCGACGTGATTGCGCACATTTTCCATTGTTTTACCGAATACCGCGTTGTTCATTAATTTGTACAAATTTTTCTCAAAATCGTTTTTCGCGTACGTTCTAAAGTGTGTATTAAGTTCGATGTAATCGCGGAGCCAGGCGGATTGAGCAAATTGTAGTACGCGATGTATCTTTGCGATACGAAGACCATGGCGCGTACATTGCTGCAGGTTGCGATAATGGATGACGTACCGCTTCTTATCGTATAACGTCGCGAGAAGTTTATCCTGCCGCGTGCCGGGTGGTTTATCGCGCGCCGGACAGAAAGGTAGGTCAGTGTGTCGATCGTGTAAATGATGCGGATACTCGAGATCGACCTCGAGAATATACCCCGTAGACGAATCCGGAGCGATCGCGCTCGCGTCAAAGTTCTCAACGTCTTCCATCCATCGAAATTCGGCATAGGGCAGCGGTTGACACATCGCCCATCCGTACAGATTATTTACGTCAAAGTACATAAGGTATGATGACGGTTTCGACGGGTCGTACGAATGCATGTACTTGTTATTGGCCTGCGCGTATCTGCCGGAACATTGACTGAGACCGCCGCGTATACCGCGTTCGATAAACATAACCATATCGATGTCGGTGAGCAACTCAAATTTTACGCGCGTATGTTTCAACATGGCGTCCCACGTGAAACCTGGCAATGTGTAGTAATGCGCGGGATCGAGTCCATAACTCGCGACGCAACTTTCGCGGAAATTTTCGAAAACGTCGGCCAATAACAAGACATCGGTCTTGAGATATAGATCGCTGTATTCGCCGAGCGTTCGGATGGAGAATCGCTGCCAGACGTTCGCGGCGTGCGCGTAATCGTTCTCCGACACCGTGTCACCGGTCAACGAGCTGTAGAACGATTCGCGCGATGGTAGGTGCGTGTCCTGCAGCTTGTCCGCGCGATCCACGTATTCGTACGGAAAGACACCTTTGCGCGTCAACAAATCAAAATCTTCGTTTGCGACCGTGGAAAATTCGGAACGTAAAATTTTTAATTTTTCTTTCGTTAGAAAAGATGCTAATTTATCAAGGCTGGTATTTAAAAACTTGTACGAATCTATGAACCGCAAGCGTACGCAATTTCGCGAATCTGATCTCTCGGTGGTATCTTGAACGTGTTTTGTAAACGAAATATATTTTTCTTTTGTTATCGGCAGCACGTCGATCCTGCCTTCGAACGCCGTAGCTATTTCCGTGATGATAAAGTGCGCGTCATAACCGGATAAGTTGTGAAATACTATGGGAATGCAATACGAATCTTTATAATTTAGATTACAATTTGAGTGCGCGGGACCACGGTAACGACCGGTAAGATGGCAATGATCGCGTACCCGCGTGTCGTCCGACGCAAATGATTTCTCGCAAATGTGACAACGCGTCGCGCTACGATATGCCTCCCACTGCTTTCTCGACAACGTTTCCATGGGTACATTCGCGGATAATAGAATTTTTACTTGATGCGCCAAATCTTCGAGTTGCCGAACGAACCACGCAACGCAATCTTCGCCGCGACGAAATCGATATACCGACGCGTCGTCGTACGAGCATCGCACGTAGTATCCTACGCTAAATACCTCGTGCTGCTGGTAGATGTACGATGCGTCTTCCCTCTCTGCCGGTTCCGTTCGCCGTAGTACGCACTCCAAGTCCGCGTAAACGATGAATGGAAGTCGTTCCTTATTCGTGTGGTTCTTAAATTCGAGCCACTTGTCGTCCTCGCTCGGCAGTCGGATGGCGCAATCGTTCATCTTTTCGCAGTCCGTTGTATGTGACTGCAATCTTTCAGACGAACTGAAGTAATGTAGACATCTGCAAACGGAAAATATGATTTTTTAATAAACAATTTTATTAAGAGAAATAATAAAATTTGTTAAAATACATACCGGTCGCAAAAGTATTTTTTGTGTTCTTTTTTGCTCAGTTGCGAGCTCACAAGACGGGACAGATCTTTGATGTACGCAAAGTGCCCCGCGTTGTCGTCGCGCGGATCCTGCACGTACAATAGATTTGCGTGCTTCTCCATCTTCCTTGATGTCAGTCGTATCGGGAGAATCTCCTTTTCCTTGATACCGTAGACGTTGATTGAGATGTCGTTGAGATGTTCGAACTTCTTAATTTGGTTCAACGTCATCGGAAACGTAATGTCTTGCAAATTTAACACTGTCGTATAATGCGGGTACGACAATTCCCGATTTGTATTCCTTTCGACCGGATGCAGAGCCGCGACCACCGACCACGCGAAACACGCATTGTCATTGGATCGTACATTGATCACCGCTCGCTTTAACATAATTTCCCGCGGTAATTCGATGTAACATCCCGCGTGCATTGGATTATATTTGTTCACGTTTATAGTCAAATTTAGAATTCGCGACAACGCCCATCCACTGTCGCGTTCTTGGAATTCTTCGAGCGACGCCAACGTGGGTTCGATGACGTGCTGCTCGTACCACTCGTCCAAATTTGACACTCGAAAGAGTTCACTATTTTTAGTGTTTATACTTTTGTTCGCGCGTTTATCGCCCGTCACAAACTCGCCGTTAAATGCAGTGTTCACTTTCACACTATCGTGTCTTTCTATAATGTCTCGCACTCGCTCGAGCACTACACCACCAGCGTCTTCTAAAAATTGTCGCGGCTCGATATAGTCCACATTGATCACCGCACCAGTCAATATACGGCTTTCAAATGCCGTATCGATTTCTCGCCAAACGAGAGATCCATTGTCTCTACTGGTGCTCGCGTACTCACCACCAACGTGCACGAAACGTCTTTCTAGTTGTACCTTTGCACCCGCGAGTCGCGCGATCCTCGCCACCGCAGATTGTCTATTTGCAACAGTGAGTCGAGGACGCTTAACACGGCTAAGTTCTTCGAGTTGTTCGATGCACTCCTCACATCGTTGCAACCACGCGAAACACTCCACCAAGGTAGCGACTTGGCTGCACTGCTCCAGCAGCTCGCGTTCCACTCGCTCTAGGTGTTCCATATTGCAAAATCGTGATTCTTTTAAATTGTTGTACTGTCTCATCAAAAAACAATTTTACATTTTTTTACTTTCTTTTTTTCTTTTTTCTATAGCTGCTTTAACTCGAAGCCAGTATACAAAGCGTTGTATTTCCGCCATGTCCGGAGATTGATGGGAATAGAACAACCATATATGATTATCCTCGCTTCTTGGAATTATCTCTGCTACTTTTTGCCGCGAGAGAGGTAGTAATATATTGTATGCGTGTCCTCTATAATGATAATATGTGCACGCTTCCAGAATTATTTCCGCTCTCTCAGAAGGAGCGGAGAAGCAGAGAGTCGAATTGTAGCGTCCCTTAACTCTTGGACGAGAAATCGGGAAATGGGGAGTTGAGGTATAGTGTCTCTTTATAAAATACACCGCCACGTTCACTGATAGATGAGAGATTGAATCCCATAACGAAGAACTTGTTAATTCTTCCAATGACCTTTCCATATTGTTTTTATATCACATCACACTCTTCCACTTGCATATGCCTCGTTCACAATGTTGTCTTTTTTCAATTTGTGCAAATTGGGCACATGTTGCATGGCATTATCACACAGACGGACTGTTGGCAATTGGAGCAAAATCGGCTGTTTAGCGCATTGAGAGTATCTATCTCGTGCTTCCTAACGGCATACAATACTCCAATGTCAGTGTCCGCCAGACGAACCATGCATTCGGCACACAGAGTTAGTGCACCACCCGTTGAATAATAAAATTGTATTGAACAATACTTTTTATTATTATTCAACGCAAGGAGTTCCGAACGGGTAACAATTTTTTCTGCATAATCCGTAAGGTCATCACTTTGATCACTTACGTAATTGCTATCGTCAGACAATGCGTGCTCTTCGTCTTCAATATCAATGTCAATATTGTCAATATTGTCAATCTCTATTTCTTCTTCATTTTCAAACACTTCGTCCACTATATCCACAAAGTCTTCCTCATCCATATTAAACACATTTTCTATATTTAACACATTATCCATTTTCACCGTCAACTATTTTTTTTTTTCACATTAGACTTCCATCTACTACTGTGATCCTGCACACCGCATGACCCATTATATATCATCGACAATTTCTTTGTCCCTTGTCGGAGCATCATCATAGGTCTCTCTCTAATTTGTTTATAGCAGCCGGACTATCGGCGCTTCTCTTGACACGCCGCGACACGTATGCCGACTTCGGCGAAAAAAAACCATCATAAGTCTCCCCGATTTGTTTATAGTAACCGGAGTATCGGCGCTTCTCTCTTGACACGCCGCGACACGTACGTCGATTTCTACGAAGAGCTATCTTTTCACGGGCTCTTCCTAGAAAACAAAATTTGAACGCCATCGCGCTCCTTTGCGAACATGTCGCTACATGTTTGATTGCAACAATGAAATTCTTAGAAAAAAAGGGGGGGGGGGGATTAACGGTTTGCCATGTCAAAAAAATTTACGCGATCAGTCCTCCTCCATCGAACGATCTGACAAAAACGGTACTCCGCTCCTCCATCGTTCGAACAAGACGCAATGTATTCCGCCAAAGGAAGCAGCGCACCGTACAATGGCGAAAAACAAAAGAAAGAATGTAACGCGTAAGTTTCACCTGCATTTTTTTTATTTTTTTCTCTTTTTTCCAATATTGTGCAATATTATATATTTAATTTCCACAGTATTTCGGTGGAGCGTCGCGCGGTGCGCTTACTGAGCAGACGTTACACTCTGACGGCCAGGGGTTACAAATTTCTGGAAACTGGAATCAACGTTGGTCCACCGAGCTGGACGTGGAGATCGCTCTGGGAGATCATCGGGGACAGGAATTGATACTGTCTCTCGAAACGTGGAAGAGACTCTACGAGCAGCGATGGAATATCTATAAATTGCTGCGAAATGATTACAAAGACAATTTTATAAGCGTCGGACCGTTAACCGTCAGAATTTGTCTGATGAACGACGTTATACTCGTACGTCTTGAATCTTTGAACGTACGCGTAACGATGATCGAATCGACGTTACGTCGAATGTTTGCTCTGGACGAATGTATCGATGTGACGTTCGATCGACTCGTCAGATTCGTCGATACGATCGATACCAAGTATACGCGATTCTCCAACATCGCGTCTGTTGTAACAGATCCCGAGGAAGTGCCGAACGCGATACGCGATTGTGATACATTCGATAGACGCCAACTCGTCGATTGCGAGCTGTTAGCTTTAGTTTTTAGTGTATAAGAAAAAAACATGTGAATAAAAAAATTTCACACTTAAAAATGTATTCAATTTGTTTAAAAATATAAACATATATAATATGCAAAAAACATATATTTCTTTCATTTCTTTCTCCCCCACCATAAAATAATTAGAAAAAATAACATTCGCCATAAGAGAGAGGGAGCCGCAACGGAAGAGATAATACGAGAGAGAGAGATATTTATTTTTTACTCGGCGGCGGCGGCGGCGGCGGCCCCCCCCCCCCCCTCGTGACGTCATGTCCTTCGAGTCACAATTTATTTATCTATATATTTATCTTCTTGTTTATCTATTTGTTTATCTATTTGTTTATATCCCCTTCACCTACTATCTTATCTATCCCCCCCCCCCCGCGGCTCAGTTCAAAGGATCGCCGCCTCGGACTTCCCCCTCCCCTCTTCCCCGCGCCTTCCGTTCCCCCCGCACACCCGCACCCCCCTCGGAGGACCTGAGTTAGAACCGGCCTAGTATACCTACTTGCTTCATTTTCTGATTAGCAACCGTTATCTTTTTCCGAAAGAGAAGAATTCGTGAAGTCCCTCGGACGTAACACTCCCCTCCTTAGACAAATGTTGGGGATGCACAACATTTGCAGCAATAAGATAATGATTCTTCTCTTTCGGTTCTCCTTTTTTTTTTTCGGTGCCATCTCTTCTTTTTTTTATGTGAGGAAGAAGAAAGGAATAGGCGACCATCAAAATCCCTTCCTTATTCCCTCGTTTTGCCTTGTCTTCGCTTACATGCCGTTGCATTATTCGCAATACTTAAGATTAAATTGTGCGCATCGTTCACTCTCTCTTTTTTTTTAGACAAGAAAATTATTTTAAGTGTTTTATGCCTAAGATTTGTTAATGCTTATTTATTTTTGAAAGGACTTATTCCTCCTTGTTGGAGAGAGTGAAGAATGCGTAAAATTTTAATGTATGCGGAGGTGCTTGGATTCGATAGAAGAATATTTAGTATTGTTATTACTATTATTATTATTATTATTATTTTCATTGTTATTATTATGATTACAAATAGATCCAAAGGAATTATAAGAAGAAAGAATTAACGAAAATTTTGACTTAACTCTATCGCATTTATTATATAGCATTCAAGAGAAAGAAAATGGTTTTGTATAACAAAATGGACAACAAATTTTTGTCTTTCTCTTTTTGAAATAACGTGTTATACTACATGAGTATCACCGGCGTTTCGCTTGTTTGGACGTAAATCTCCATGTTTTACATCCCAAGATGGTTTTCTATTCCCCTTTTCGGGGGTTTTAATACACATGGCCAAGCTATGGCCACTAGACGTTTTAACGCACTTTACCTGCCTCAGCCGTTGCGTCTCGTCTGGTTATGATTTGTTATACTAGGTAAGGTGACGTTCGCATGAGAAATTATTCGACTTGGCAATTAGATGTGTAGGATTATTATCCTCCCAACTTGTTAATACCTATTGGGATTTGTTTATTATTATGCTGTAGGTTAGGGTGTTGGTGTTTGCAGATGAGTAAAAAGGCGCTCCCGCTTTCTAGTAGGTGTTCAAGTAGTACCGATATGAATAAAAAATCAACTTGGTTACATTTCCACCTCCTTTTATGCCATCTACCATAAAATCACGACGTTGTAATCTGATTCTGATGAAAGACAAGGATGAGTATACGAAAAGAAAGACGGACGATGTCGTCGAAATGAGAAATAATTATACGCATACTGTTGATGCTTAGATCTTTTTTATTAGGCTTTTGATTATAAGTTTACAAGCTCAGTATTGTTCTTTAAACTAATTCGAAGTACGGAACTGTATCATTTTGTACATACAAAGCTGCAAAACTTTTATATTCGTCGAAATAAGATATCGTGTTTCTCCCTTGCATAACATGTAAGGCATGAAAGAATGGATCAATCAGAGTCCTTCATTCTCATTCCGTCGAAGTGAGAAATGATTACTATACGCATACTGTTGATGCATCGATCTTTTTTATTAGGCTTCGGATTATAATTTTACAAGCTCAGTATTGTTCTTTAAAAGTAATTCAAACTGTGGAACTATATCATTTTGTCCGAGACTGTAAAACTTATATATATATATATATATATATATATATATATATATATATATATATATGTATATATATATATATATTAACTGTTTTTATTGAAAATACTGACAGGATTATCAACACATCATAGCCAGCATCTTTGAGTTGACTTTACAGATTACAAAATCCTTTTGTGCAATTGAAACATAGCACAAAAAAGAAGATGATCGATTTCGATAAGAAATTAAATTCATTTTATTCTAGCAAGCAAGCTTATTGAACGTTTTATCGATCCCATAGATCGTTTGTCTTTATCTTTCCTCTGCAACGTCATCTTTGCAAGATCTGTCAATTACAACTGTATTACTGTTCTACTTATCATTTTATATCTGCGCCAAGCATATATATATATGCGTAAAATCATACACAATCTGTTCAAGTCTCAAACTTTTTTTCTAAGCTTTCAATCATAAATCCAAAAAATATAGTATTGTTTATTCATCTAGTCCGAAGTGCGGAAACGTATTCATTTTGTATGTATGAGCTGTAGAATTATTGTATTAAGGAAACGAAGATCTGATGTAACAGCTGTACGAGCTAAAATTACGTGAATTTAAAAATTTTTTTCTTATTTACTTGTTAAATCGATTGTCCCGCATATTCTTTTTGTGCGTATTTTAATTGCCTGAAAGGACTTTGCAATCTGTCAAGCCAATAAAAAGTTCTTTGGTGCACTGTAATGTGTCGATAATTCCCGTCACTTTAGGATCCTTTTAACAAGTATATATATATATATATATGATAAAGTGGAATGTTATATACGCGCACTGGAAACGTTAGGAGTGACTTCAGACAAATGCGTAGTTATGTTATACCCCTTGGTGGAGTCGTCTCTCCCGGAAGAAGTTCTACCTGCGTAGCAGCGAAGCGGACAGCGGGAAATAACAGAAGCCAACAGTCAATGAAATTATTGATCGACTTACCAAGCTCTTCAGATTTTTGCAAATAGAAGTGGAAAACGAGGAGCGCATCGACATGGCGTTAACAGGTTTCGAGTTATCGACGGAACACGAGAAAGTTAAGAAACCGAAGAACAAGGTAGAACCGTCAAAAGAGATGCCTAGTGCCAGCGTCCTTTTTGTTTCAAAAGAACCAAGGAAATTAGAATGTATTTTTTGTAAGTCGAATCATGAAAATCACAATTGTGAAAACGTGCGTAAGTTGACTTTGACGGAACGAAAGACATTATCAAAAGAGAAAATTGTTGTTTTAATTGCTTAAAACGCGGACATGTTTTATAAAAATGTAAGATTAAGTTGAAATGCGAATTTGGTGCTCAAAACGACATGTTTTATTAATGCCCGAGTATTTTCTGAAATGATAGTGCTTCCGCGAATAAACTGAAAAATAATGGAAAAACATTTGACGAGCAATTTAGCCGCGTTCTGCCAAACACATTTGTATATTTACAAACTAACAACTCTTCGAATGAAATTGTATTCGCAGTCATGAGAGAAAATTATAAGAGCTGTTATTGCTTCACAACAATACATACGTTTCGCACGATATTGCGAGGGAATTAAGTTATGTTTCTCAAGGTAAACAAGAAGTTTCGCACTCTTTGTTTGGAGGAGTTAAATCCGAGTGTGAGAAGCACGACATATTTCTAATACGCATAAAAAGCTTGGACAATTCTTACGCATGTAATTTTTCAGTGATAAATCAGAATATTATTTGCAGCACAATATCGAGTATTAAAAATGATAGGTGGATAGACGAGTTTTATGAGCTAATAATATTTACTTAACTGATATTGACAACTGATTGAGTAAGAGTAGCACTATAGACGTTCTTATGTGGTGCGGACGTAGGCAAATTGATGACAAGTAGGAAATATGATTTAAAGATCGGTTTAACTGCTTTCGAAACATTTTTAGGATGGACAGTAATGGACACATTGCCGAAAACTGAAAGATCTGATTCTATCTAATGATTATGTCAATGTTTGTACAAGAGGTCAGTCCATCGGATCTGTGATGTTTGGATATTATTGGAATCACGAACTCGATTGAGGAAGTGAATAAAACAATAAGGGATGAACAAACTCGCAAATTTATAATGAAGACAGCCAAACTACGGATACAAAGTCGATACGAAGTCGATATGAAATCAGGCTACCATGGAGAGAAGATTGTTTGCCTGTTGTTAGCAATTATGATACTGCACGCTGTCGATTAAGAAAATGTATGGATAAATTTGCAACGCAAAATCTTCTTAGGATCTATGATGACATTTTCAGGGAATGGTTAGAAGAAGATATCATTGAACGGGTACCCGATAACGAAAATAAGTCATTATTTACCTCATCGTCCAATAGTAAACACATACGGTACGACAAAAATAAGGTCGGTCTTCGATGCTTCAACGCGTAAACAGGGATACCCATTCCTAAACCAATGTCTCGAAAAGGGACTTAATTTGATTGAATTAATAACAGCATCTTTGAATAGATTTCGAGAAGGTGAGATTGGAATAGTATTAGATATAGAAAAGGCATTTTTACAAATAGTTGTAAGTAAAGAGGATTGTTGTGTGGTGTTTGGTTTGACCTGCAGTGTTTGCTTTATCTGTTCTTACTAACGGCCGTTATAGAGGCACATTAACTTGTTTAGAAAACAGGAGAAAAGCTGAGAAATCGATAGAAAAATTAAGACGATCTTTTTACGTAGACAACTGTGTGACGAGTATAGACTCAAAAAATAAGCTGGAAAAGTTTGTGCAAGAAACATCGACATGGTTTATGGTTTTACGCTTCGTGGATGGAAAAGCATCGGCGATTTGTTAGAAAATGAAATGACTCTGGTGCTGAATGTTTTATAAAATAAAAGGAAAGACACAATAGCTATCAATCCAACAGTATTAAATATGAACATTTCCGCAGTCATAACTAAAAGAATCATCTTGTCAGCGACGCACAAAATTTTTGATCATTTGGATTTATAAAACCGGTATCTTTACTGCTTAAATTAATGTTCAGAGATTTATGGGCGGAGAAGACAGACTGGGAGATTATCGACATATAGAAAGATAGATTCGTAAAGTGGTTAGATGACTTGCATATGCATATAATCGGATTGAAATTCCGCAAAAATTCAGTAAGGATAACCTAATGTTACATCACGATTCCACGTCTTGAACTGATGGCAGCTACTACAGCTGCTAGACTCACTGCTAATATATTTGAGTCCTTGACACTCAAAGTCACGAAAACAACGTATTGATCTGATTCAACTACAGCGTTAGTCTGACATGATAGACAATGGGGAACGTTCGTAAAAAATACAATAAAGGAGATACGGTCACTTAGCGAGCCGGAAGAATAGCGATATGTATCCGGAGACCTAAATCCAGCGGATCTTCCCTCGCGGGGTTGCAGTCCTTCACAATTGATTAAATCCAAATGGTGATTAGGTCCGAAATGGCTTTATGAAATAGAATCAGAAGGCCAAACGGGAATTTTATCGAGAAATAAAAGAGGAAGTCAAAGAATCGACACTCGTACATAGAATTAAAACAGAAGATCCTCAATTCAAAGCTAGCAATCTTTTTACGTTGTATAGCAAACTCATTCGATTTTTAGCGTGGATGCACAGATTTCGCGGAAATTGTAAAAGAAGATCGAGAGAAAGTCGTCTTAATACGCAAAGAGTATCAAATCTATCCAAAGGTCAGCGAAAGAACTTTTATCTAACTTCTGCAGAAATAAAAGTGGCGGAAACAAAATTACTCAAACACTTGCAAGATTATGTTTACTGGATGGAGAGAGAAGCTATCGTCTTTTAAAGTAATGAAAAACCAAGACGGTTTGTACGTTTTTAAAAATAAAAATTTTCAACCGAACGGATGACTTCAATTTCTTATGCTCCATTCTTTTAGATAATAATCATGACATAATTTATATGATGGTTCGAGAGAGCCAGAGAGAATAGAGGACACGCAAGAACACAGATCATCATAAGTCATTTACGTGAGAAGTTTTGGATTATTTCTCTTCGTAAAATAATCATAAAATAATCAAATCGATCATATCAAACTGTATTATTTGCAAAAGACAGAAAGCAAAACGAATACAATGTGAAGTTCCTCCTCTACCTCTCGGTCGCGTGCGCGATGCAACAATTTTCGAGATTGTGAGCATAGATTTTGCAGAATCTTTAATTTTGCGGGGTGGAAGAAAAGGATGGATTTGTGTTTTTACATGTGCTATGTATAGAGCAGTACATTTCGAATTAGCACTAGGATTATCTACACAGGATTTTCTAGAATGTCTACGCAGATTTATAGCAAGACGCGGACGCCCAAGTACTATATCGATAATGGGGCCGATTTTACGGGCGCCGCCAACGCACTAAATAAATTAGACTGGGAAAAAAATCAGTAAACACACTTCAGCAATTCAGATTAAATGATATTTCAATCTACTAGCAGCATGGTGGAGTGCTTGGTGGGAGAGATTTATAGGAGTCTTAAAGACATTGCTGCGAAAGATTTTAGGAAAAACGAGTCTCTCATATGAAAGTTTAAATATATTATTGTATGACGCAGAGGCAATAATTAATTGTCGTCCATTCACTTACATTTCAGAAGATCCTGATGATCTTAAACGGTTGTCACCGTCCATGTTCTTACAAGAAATCCGCGAATTTCGGATTGCGACATGCTTTACCGTATGAAATTAAATTAGAAAGTTAAGTATAGATAATTTAGTTAAGTATAGAAAATTTTGAAAGATTTGCGAAGAAGATTCCGTACTGAATATCTAGGACAATTGCTACTAAGTGACAGTAAAAAAGAGACACGAATAAAAGAATAAAAATCGGAAATGTCGTTTTGATCGTGATGTACATAAGCGCGTGGACTGACATCTTGCCCGAGTAGTAGATATAATTCCAGGTCGAAATGGTTTGGGAAGAGTACTCGTTTTAAAAACCAAAAGTGGAGTGTTCAAAAGACCAATACAACGAATTTATCCTTTGGAAATTTCTCAAGAGGAACCAGATCTTTCAGAACAACTGCCTATGAAGGTAGATCTATACAGTTCCAAAGAAAAGAGCATTTCGTTTGTTTGTAAGAAGGATGATACTAATATCGTTACCACAAGAAGCGGACAAATAGTTAAAAAGCCGGATAAATTTAAGTATTAGTTATAAGGGTAAAACATATGACAAGATGATTTCTTTTCTTTTTTTCTCTTCTCTTCCTTCTATTGTTTAAGATTGTAAGAATTTGAGTAAAAGTTTCGTTGTTTCCAAAAGGAGGGAGAGGATGTCACAGTTGGTAATAAGCCACTTAAACGTAGTTCTAGAACACAAACACACGAGGGCGCGAGCGAGAAGCGTTGTTATAGAAAAGATTTTTCGGATAGAAGTATATTTTTTCGAGGGACTTGTTTTTGTAAAATTAATAAAAGTCCTTTTGGTAATCGTATCGCGCTGTCCAGTTTTATCTTTGGCAGAACGAAACCCTCCCCTTTGCAACATTCATCCTATTTGGGATCCTGCTTGATGCTGCTTAATTTCTATAATGGGATGAAACCTGCAACTGAAATGATGATATAAGTAAACACGGAATTTTGACATAAAATATGATAGATCCGGTTAATGTTACTATATTGTCATATAAATAGTCTTAATTTTAAAATTTCGATTGCATGTAATTTTTATGTAATTCTTATGGATAATTTAATTGCATATATAGATCTGTGAATCTACCAGGTGTATGCATAAATTTTTTCCGGTTTAACTAAGAGATGTCGCCAGCGAAAAGTACGCAGCGTATTAATTTGACACATACATCATTTTGTTCGTCTGACATTTAAAACTACAAACACACAAGTTGAGTCCGCCAAAAACTAGCGTCTTTGTTTTATCGTTCAGTGATCATGTCGAGTTTTGTGCCTGAAAAAGAACATTTGCGGCACACATTGCTTTTTTTATTTAATCAAAAGAAAAAGGCTGTTGAAAGTCATCGTTTGTTGGTAGAAACATATGGTGAACACGCTCCATCGATTAGAACATGTGAGACATGGTTTCGACAATTTAAAAGTGGTGATTTCAATGTGAAAGACGGTGAGCGCTCTGGTAGACCACAAAAATGCGAAGACGAGCAATTGCAGGAGTTATTGGATGATGACCCAATTCAAACTCAACGGCAACTAGCAGAAGCATTACATGTATCACAAGAAACAATCAACAGACGTTTACGAGCAATGGAAAAGATCAATAAACTTGGTAAATGAGTCCCACACGATTTGAATGAACGTCAAATAGAAAATCGCAAAGTCACTTGTGAAATGCTGCTTCAACGCCACGAAAGGAAATCATTTTTGTATCGAATTGTGACGGGTTACGTAAAATGGATTTATTTTGAAAACCCGAAGCGGAAAAAATCGTGGCTTTCACCTGGCGAAGCCGGTCCATCAACACCAAGGCCAAATCGCTTCGGCAAGAAAACCATGCTCTGTGTCTGGTGGGACCAGAGCGGTATTGTGTATTATGAACTCTTGAAGCCCGGCGAAACCGTTAATACACAACGCTATCGCCAACAAATGATTAATTTAAACCACGCATTAATCGAAAGACGACTGGAATGGGCCAGAAGACATGGCAAAGTGATTTTGTTACACGACAATGCGCCGTCTCACACAGCAAAACCAGTGAAAGACACCTTGAAATCGCTTGGATGGAACATCCTTCCGCACCCGCCGTACTCCCCAGACCTGGCGCCATCTGACTATCACCTCTTCGCATCAATGGGGCACGCGCTTGCAGAGCAGCACTTCAGCAATTTCGAGGAAGTTGGAAAATGGCTCGACGAATGGTTTGCCGCAAAAGACAAGCAGTTTTTCTGGCATAATATTCATAAATTACCTGAAAGATGGGCGAAATATGTAGAAGCCGATGGCCAATATTTTGAATAAAAAAAAAATTAATTTCCCTTGAAAATTACGTGTCTTTTTTTACTAAAAAACCGGAAAAAAACTTATGCATACATCTGGTATATTATGTTTAATGAGAATCATTTTTATTATGAAAATTGTTTATAAATTGTTGAATATATTTTGTTTATTTGTTTATGAATTTGTCAATAATATATTAAATATAGGAAATATTTTTGTTATTTATATATTATAGTTAATTAAGAAAGATAGTAATTAATAATAATGTTATTTCATTATTTATCCATTAAAAATGACTTAAAAATTACGATTAAATGAGAATATATTTATGATAATATTTCGTGACAAATGTTATGTTTATTTTACGTCGTTTTTTAGTACACTGACAAAAAATGATCTTAAATCATCGTTATAATGACGTCATCTTGCTACTTGGGATACATAGATTTTATACGAATAATCTTAGTATATCCGATATGATCAGAGTACATTCAGTATAAATACAGAATATTCGTATGATATCATGTGCTGCTAAAATATATTCGATATATTCTGAAGAAGAGCTTAAGAATATACGAGAAATGATATATCATCAAGATATCATATGAATATTCTCTAGTATATTAGGCAATAGTACGTATGAACACAGTATTTTCAGTACGAGTGTAGAATATTCGAATGATATCATGTGCTATTAGGGGCGTACACTTGGCGACTTTTTTTACTTTTTTATAAAAAGTAAGTTTATTGTATTATAGACGCGCATTATTTCTTTTTTAGTACTATATATTGTTTAATTAAAAATAATATTTAGATAAAATTCTATCAATTTGTGTTACAATTTTGTACATAATTATTTCATATTATAAATAGTTGTGTAACAAGAAGAAAATTATTTACAAATTATACATAATATTTAATTAATGATTATAGAATCATTCAAAGAAAATACGAAATTAAATATTTTCACATAAATTGTAATCTTTTTATTTGCAATAACAGTTAATACACTTGATAAATATAACATATTTGATGTATATAACATACTTGATAAATATACAAATTATCAAAATGCGCTAATATTTCTACAATGATTCACGAAATAAACGTAATTAATCACCATTGCGAAAAAACAATCAATTTCAATACATTCAAATATATTAGTTTAATATGTCCTTTTTAAGGCTCTTACTGGTTTACTACACCTTGAATTATGATGTCAAAAACATGACAAAAATTCTTGCAAAATAAATTAAAGATAGAAATACTTATCAATAAAATAATGTTCTCCCTCAATAAAACAGATTTGTAAAACGTACTGAAAACTTTTCTTTCATTTCATTAATCAATGAATTAGTATATATTTAGAACTGAATTGTAATTCTTTTTTTGATTAAGTACAACTTATTTTCTAGATGTGATTATTTATTGATTAAGTAAAAGGAAAGTTTTCAGTATATTTTACGAGTCTATTTTGAGTACAAATGTAATTTTATCAGCAAACATTTTTATTTTGATGTAGTTTATAAGAATTTTATAATTCAAGATGCAGTGAACTAGCATGAACCTTAAGAGCAGATAATTAACATAAAATACATTTTTCTAATTTATTATATTATACTAAAAATATTTTAATTTGAATTTATTTATTTGAGTTTCTATAGATGAAATACAATTCTTATTTTTGTAAAAATTTTTTTCAAGGCTAATTTCTAAAGATGTATTTATTGCGGGAGATAACTATTAATTACATAACGTAAATCTATCTCATTACATAACGTAATTGCTCATTATTGATACTGCAATTATTGATACTGAGATCATGTAACAAAGATTGTTTTGCAATACAATTTCACATATTTGAATATCCGGATTCAAATAAAATCTATATTATATACAAAGTAATGAAAAAATTGCTTTATAAGAAACCAAACAATTATTGATAAAAAAAATTATATATATATTTATTACATACGCTTTTTTTACAAAGACATTACTTTTACTTCAATGTAATTTCGAGAATATTGAACGGAGTAAGTATCATGGAAGTGTTGTTTTCATTTCCAAGAAACATTATGTTATAAAATCCCAAGAGAGCTTATTACGTTATAAAATCCCACCTTATTTGTATCATTTGATATTACTTTGATAATTAGTCTTTAGTATAGTAAAGTAATTTAATTCAAAAATTGTATCTTACCATAAAGAAGATAATTTCTGTTTTGAGAAAAATCACTAATCGTACATATTAATTATTATTTTATTATAAAATTAATGTATTTCTATTTTACTTCTATTGTATCTTAAATCTAAAAAGGGAATTACGAATGTAAATGAATAGAATATTAGTCTTGAAGGCATATTAAATTGCAAGAAGTTTAAGCAAATAATAAATTAATTTATTTCACTTTCACAATATTTATTCAAAGAAATATATGATACACATAAACATATGATATACAAAGAGGAATGTTTGTAAAATCTCGCAACATCGTGTTGTAGAATTGGACCCTATAACCAACTTTTTTTATAAATAACTAATAAATCATTGAGAAGGAAGAAGAAAAAAAATTATCGGCTTTGTATTTTTTGTTTCTATTTCCACTAATTTAAACAACTTGACTAGTTTAGAAGTAAATAAATAAATTATATCTCAATTATCTGACAATCAAAGAGTCCAATAAAAAAAGAGGGAAAGATTAGAGAGCAGTAGTAATAGGTTAATTTTTAACAGAATTCTTAAGATCAATTTTTATGCAATTCTTTTTCTTCTTCTTGATTAAGGATATTTCAACATGAATTAAAATAATTAGTTAGAAATTACATTATAGCCGTTTTAACTTGATTATCAGTATATGAATGATTCACACATTAATATTAGAAATAATATAACAGTATATTTTCGCTAAATTGCAATTGGAATATGTGCGAGTTTAATGACAAACTAAGACTCTTTAACTAAGATTCCTTGTAATGTGACAATGATATTAATCTATATATTGCATAGCAATCTTAGAATTATTAATTCATTCGACGATTGTAGTACAGATGAATGCAAAATCGGCTAGTTATCTCACAAAATATAGATACAGAGAATAAGATTTACAGCTTATAAGCGTTGCGCATCATTAAATCAAAATATGCGTCATGATCTATACTCGCGCTAATAGCACTGTAATAATTCATAAATTCCTCCTCCGTTACCTGTAATGAGAAAGACAAAATGATAAACGAGCTTTCTAAATAAATATGCAATAAGATAAATATGCAAGTATAAATAATTATGTATTACATGTATGTACATACAGAATACCTATTTTATTAATTTTCAGATCATCTTTTGTGAGCAGTAGAATGAATTAAATTGATTATGAATAGAAAAGTCCTGTATTATTTTGTAATTTTTGCAATTAATAAAATTCAATTAATAAATCTGTGAAGGAGCATGTATTTAGCGACAAGAATACACACGTGACGAGAAGAGACAACTCAATATTACACAATATTCGCGCTATTATCAATGAAACACAGTTTTAAACAATTCGATATTTTCCTAATTTCTAAATGCGCGTAATGCCGTATGATTTCTTGCACGCATGTTTATGTGTGGATACTATATATTATTTTTTCATTAATTATTGCAAAATTGCAAAGTAGTAAAAAACTTTCCTATTTAGTTCCACTTTATCTGTTCATAAAAAATAATCCGCGAATCATGAAATATCTTATATAAAATATAATATTAGTAATATTAATAATATTATAATATAGAAATAGAAAGAGAATTTCTTATTTATTTCATTATTTAATTATATACACAGTGCGTGCATGCGTGCGTGCGTGCGTGCGTGCGTGCGTACGTGCGTGCGTGCGTGCGTGCGTGCGTGCGTGCGTGCGTGCGTGCGTGCGTGCGTGCGTGCGTGCGTGCGTGCGTGTGTGTGTGTGTGTGTGTGTGTGTGTGTGTGTGTGTATTAGTATTAATTACAAAAAATCTTATTTATACTATTATTATTTATACTATTATTATTACTACTATTAATACATAAATTGAATTATATCGGATATTTAAGTATCTATTACTTAAAATATTTAAAGTATATTCATTTAATACTACAAATGTTTCAAAGCATTTAATTAACCCACCGGAATGTAACCTTTAACCGGGCGCGTCTCTCGGCAGAACATTTGTCGGCACGCGCGGCACTGAGTGTCATGAATTTATTATTTGGGAGTTATAATAATTAGATAAATAATTGGATAATCGTCGTAAAAACAAGTAAAATATATTTATAATTAAATATAATATTAAAATTTAATTATAATATTAAAGTTTTGTGTCTACTTTCTTATAAAAATAAAGATAATTATTTTAAAAATAAAGAAATGACATCAATTTAAAATCAAACATAGAAAAATAATATTCTTATAAGATAGTGATATAAAATAATGATATAAAACAATATTCTTATAAGATAATGATCAAATAAACTATTAAAATCGATTAAAATAAAAAAAAAATCATCTAAAATAAAATCATCTAAAATCAAGTATTTCTTCTTGTATGTTATCTTTCTCCATCCAAGTATTTACAGAATACCTTTCAATTTAGAATATTTTTATGACTTATAGGAAATTAATAGAAACTTAACAGGAAACTTAGGACAGGATTTGGATTTTAGGATGTCTTTAAAATTATTTCAAAATTCGTATTATTTGAGCTTTTTGAAACATAACCTAACTCTAACCTAGAGAGATATTAAGCATTAATTTTTAAGTAAAAATAAATTAAAATGTGAGGAATGGTTCAACATCTCGCATTATTATAATTATTTATATAAGCAAGATTTTACTTACGTTCTGAGACACGCGTGGCACTCCGTGTCGCAAAACGTGTCTTACTGATTTTAAAGTGGATAAAAAGCTAACTACTTAATATACGGCAGTTGCACTGTCTTATAGTTGATATGTTAAATGAGGAATACAGAAAGTCGATAATAGAAAAAAGACCTGCATTATCAATGATTTTTCAGAAAAACAAATTTTGCGGCACTCAATGCCACGGCGCGCTCGGTTAAGGATTAAAGAATTTTATCAACTGACCAATTATAAAACGCTTCGAAGGATTTGTAGCATCAAGTGAACACTGTAACACTATTCCTAAATTCATGAATATTATTTGAATACTTAGATAATCAAGCAATTTCTGAAATATGTAAATATCCAAAATGTAAATATCCAAATTGATTATTTCTTTTTTTCTAGCCGAATTAGCTGAATTACTGAATACTAAAAATTGTGGGCAATACTCGGATATCGAGTATTCATATATTTAAATATATATTGTTACGACTGAGCAATGAAGATTGATTTTGAAGAAAGAAAATCATTCCCTCCTGACGCGACGGCAATTGTTTGGTGGAAGGCGGTCGCGAAAGAAAGCATAGCAGCTTCTGGCTTTTATATTTTCAGATTTTATGCCTTATGCTAATAAGCGTAATAAGTTCCTTTCTTTTATAAAACGATTTAATTATTTCCGCGAGTGAGTGAAAGTGAGCGAATTTATGCGAGTTCACATTGCGAACGCGACAATATATTATGCATAATATTTTATTGATGTAATTTTTTATATTTTACTTATATTCAAATAGCTAGTTATCGAAGATTGCTCACGATTTTTAATATCCTGGAATTCACGTAATTCTGAAATAATTGTATACAGGTGATTGAGCGTGTTCAATAGAATTTGTAACAAAATTTTATGTTCGTTAATTTATGTGAATTTGTTACGATAAAAAAAATTATTTAAGTACTTACGATGCCGTCTTCATTTTTTCCGTGTTCAAAATTCGAGAGGAATTTATTTAAAATACTTTCTTCGCTTTCCTCGCCACTGATATAACGCGGATGACATTTCACGTTATAAACCCCTCGTAAATCGTCAATAGTGATTCGTCCATCACCAGTTTTGTCCAATTTCTGGAATGCTTGCTCTACTACACTTTTGCGACTCTGACACATTGGTGGCTGATGAGAAAAATAATTATATTAATTTCATTGAATTCTTAGTTTATCACATATTTACATATATTATATATTTTACTAGCTTATATATACAGAGTGTTCCAGGATTAAGGTACGAACTGCATTGAGGGTGTAGAAGAGATCAAGGGAAACAAAAAAATCTAATATCATACTATTTTGTGATATTTGCTCTAATTTTCGAGTTATAAAATAAAATATCCGAAATATAAGAATATCAGAAGTACGACCTACTGCATCTTGATGGTGCGCGGTGCGCGGTGAGAGGAAAGTGACGTATTGCCGTCTGAACAGCGACACATCACCTAGGCGCAGTAGGTCGTACTTCTGATTCGTCATTGGTTCAGATATTTTATTTTATAACTCGAAAATTAAAGCGAATATTACAAAAGGGTATTAGACTTTTTCCCCTTGATCTCTTCTAGATCCTCAATGCGGTTCGTACCTTAACCTTGGAACACCCTGTATATATATTTTATTACTACGGACGCACTACATGTGCATATTTATTTTCTGATTTATATTTTTCAATTAAAAATTATAAAATAAAATTCAGATCAATTCTATCAATTTATGTGACAACTATGTATATACATGTCTTTATCGTACTATCAGCAATTGTCGCATGACATGAAGAAAGCTGTTGTGTGACAGCTATGTACATGTGAAAATTATACAAGCTATCAAAATGCATGAATTGACATCTGACATCTACTCTTACAACATGAAATGAGCAAAACGGAAAAGCAATTAGCAATGCAATAAAATGGCAAAATTAAATTTCTTATTCGATTTTTTAAAAATGAATGGATTGCATATTGCGATCACCAATCAAATGTAGTTATTAAATATAATTTTGAATCATATCAGTTGAATGATGCATAAAATATTTTGTCTATAAATACAATTAAATTTAAATTTTTTCTCAGATGAAATAATGCTAAAATATACATTAAATAAAATTAAGAGAAATAAAACTAATAATTAATTATATAATGTAAACTTACTCTTATGCCGACGAGAAATTCGTCAACGCTAATGTTTCCGTCTTCGTCAGTGTCAAATTTTTGAAAGATTTCATTAATTTCATCGTCAGTGAGTTCTAGTCCGGTTTCTTCTAAACCCGTTTTGAATTCTTCAAGATTTAGTTTCTTATTGCCATCCTCATCCATACGACGAAATATTCTAAAAAGAAATTATTGAATATATGTATAAGATGTCCTATTTTATTTGATTGTTAAACAATCAAATATGTAGAAATCACAGAAAATTATAAAAAAAATGTTTCGTATAAAAATTGTAAAATTTCAAAGGAACTATTATACATGATTATGATATTAATTTATTCGCAAATGATGCCATGACTGTCAAGATTTATTTAGACATAAACATTTTGTTAAATAGTATCACATATTTTTTGTTACGTGATATGATTTTTTTAATTATTCTGAATATAAAAGTATCAAGGTACAAATGTTGCAAAGTCAATATTTTACGAGATATTTTATACTTTATTTTGGCATAATCATATTTTAATATTTTTGTACATACAAATAATGAAATAAATTGATTAGTATAGAGAAAGCATATAGTAGTTTTTAAAAAGAGTATATATATTTGCATATTGCTAATTGCAAGTTTTTTTTATTAAAGAAACTATCTTCTTTATGCTTTAATTGATTTATTTTATTACTTTGTACACAAAAGTATTAACGTATAGTTATCAGAAAATTTCATGTAAAAATTAAATATAAAATATCTTGTAAACAACTGAGTTTTTATTACAATCAAATATAGATGGCATTAATTAGTGGATAGGAACTTTGTGTCGAATAGTTTTTCTTCTTTGAATTAATATGTAAAATCAAAACAAATGCTTATATTGCAAACCACATGCCGTTAAAATACGAACCTGCAATGTTACACTCAAAGCTAAATTCTTTTCTTTTTTTTAACAAATCGATAATCAAATTTAAAATCAATTTAATCTCAACGAAATTCTTATTACGAAAAATATCACTCCAGCATGAATTAATAAATGAAAAAAAGCTAACTCATCTTATATCCAAACCTTAAAATAATTATTATCAACCCTAATTGCCTTAATGTTGATAAAGCAATAATTTTCTTTAAATCATATTCAAAATTAGCTATAATACCTGATATAAACATAGTTATTACTGATAAATACAATAAATAATAATTAATTCCAGACATTATTAATAATTCATTATAACGAATTATTAAATAAACTCCCGCTGTAACTAAAGTAGATGAATGAACTAAAGCTGAAACGGGTGTAAGAGCTGCTATTGCTATTGGTAACCATGAAGAAAATGGAATCTGAGCACTTTTAGTAATAGCTGCTAAAAATAATATAAAAATAATAATAGTAGAACAGTTACTATATATCAGGAATCGAACCTGGATTACTTACGGTACGAGTATCTTAACCATTCGATCATTGAGGCATGTGGTGATATTATCGCCACAATAATCAGATAAATAATATGAAAGAACGCTTCGAGTGCCGCGTAAAGAATAACAATAAACAAAAATCAAACCGATATATGTTTAAGACAATCAAATATAGATGATATTAATCGGCGGATAGAATCTTTGTGTCGAATAATTTTTCTTTTTTGAATTAATATATAATTAATAATATATATTACTAATATATAAATTCAAAACAACTGCTTTGAATTTATATATTAGTAATATATATTATTAATTTATACAATATTAATTCAAAGAAGAAAATGCTTATTTGCAGTAAGAATTTTGTTGAGTGGGGGAATTAATCAATTTCAAATTTTATTATCGATTTATTAAGAAAAGAGGGAAATTAAGGTATAGCTTTGAGTGGACTACATTGCAAGTTTATGTATGTTAACGACAATATAAGTGGTTCGCAATATAAGTATTTGCTTTAAATTTATATGTTAATTCAAAAAAGAAAAACACAGATTCTTTGATTGTTTTAAGCAATTAGCTTATTGTTTATTGTGAGTTTTTAACTTTATCTTAATACTTTTACATATATACAGAATAATTAAAAGGAATCACGTTCTGTAAAAAAAAAAGCATAATATTATATACTCTTTAAAAAATAGGGATTATATCTCTTTTATCCCGTTTTGAGAGAACATCAAAAGCTAGTGGTAGTATTCTGTTCGACATTTAAAAGACCTCAACAACAAACCATAAAAATTGCAAAAAGAATTCATAATCTTTAGTAATTTCGGAGAAAATATCTTATACTTTATGTGATGTATCTTAGATATACATGTATGCAATGAATGACGTAGAATGAAATCCAGATATGTATCTCAGTATATCCTTGTAGCGATGTGAAGGTCAAGGATAATAATATTCTGGCTGATTCATGTGTGAGTCAGACAAAACCATATTATTATCGCCCGCACACATTTGTGAACTTGAAATTTTATCCGCAAGTGATTAACATTAAATTATTAACAATAACATTTAAATTCATTTTATCATGTCCATTTTATCATTTTCCTTTTTTATCATGTCTTAGATACATAAGCTTTGCAGTTTTAGCATATTATAATTTTATTTTTTATTTTTCTTTTTTAGCAGTATGTTAGTTGAATTTATTATTATAAAATACATTTTAATATTGTTAATTTAGAAATTATTTTGTATTTTATTCTAATATATTTTGACATTTATAACGAACCTCTATTTTTTTTATCAAATAATGGCCCTTGATTAACTATTCGTCAAGGAGCTGGCACGACGAAAAGCTCTTCCACCGCCGGAAAATCCGCGTTGACCACCGAACGCGTGGTCTCGCAAAACAAACAAGATTTTTCACGGCATGCACCGTTCATATATCAACATATACATGAACCCCGCGATTGCTACGTCACTGAATCAAGAAATTCCGACTATTAGCAGGAAACCAAAAAACATCATTCGCGGAATCTAAACATATGTTCTAATGCATGAGTCGGCAAGTGCTCGCGGCACTGCTCGCGGGCGCCCAAATGCTCGCGGGCAACAGTTGAGCGCGCTGGGGCTAGCGTTAAGCAGAAAATAGAAACTGAAAAGGACGCACAAATTAAATTAAAAGATATAAATAACAATAAATGAGTAAAATAAATAAGTCAAGATAAATGAATAGGAAGATATATGTATGTATGTATGTATGTATGTATGTATGTATGTATGTATGTCTAGGCCGCTAGACGCAATAAAATGAGGAGAGGGGATAGCAGAAATGTCTGTTGAACGTGCTATTCAAGGAATCAAAAAATATTGTGTCGCACAAAAAATATTTAAAAGAGCTAAGCATATGAATTAAAATTTTCCTATAATGAATGCGTATTATTAAAAAAAACATGCTAGGGCACATTTCTTTATTTGACTAATAAAAAAATTAAGTTGAATTCATAAGAACTTATGAATTTTGAGTCCTATATATTACGAGTCCTATATATTACATATTTTTGCATATTTCATCCTTAAACGGTTTAGCTAAACTGTTATAAAAAATTTTATGATATTATAAAGATTCGATAAAGATATTATAAAGAAATTCGAATACTAGAAATTTAAGATTATATTATCGTTTATATATACACGCAACGCTATTTTTGTAAGTTTAAAATTTAACGGAACTTTATTCCAAGATACTGAAAATATTAGATGTGCTTCTGAGATGTGCACAACAGGCGAGCATCCGCGGACGTCCGTGCCCAATTTCAGCGTTTTGCCGACTCCTGTTCTAATGAATCCGTTCCCGAATTCGGCCGAACCGTAACCGACCGAATTCGCTGTACAATTTATATCGTATAAATTCGCCTCCACAAACGAAGCCTTTCCTGGTGATCATCTACCCGAGTAACATCCAGAACTGAATCACATCTTCCATAAATCCTAGGACGAGCGAAAAGAGTACGAAAGCTACTGTGCCCGGGAACGGCTACTGTTTCTGCTAATCTACCGCCAAAGTGCTAGAGACAAAGTCACGAGGCAGAGAGTTATCTGTCTCGGCCTATTTTAAAGCAAAGCTCCCTAGGGACTCAAAAATCTTAAGTTGCAATACTGAAGGTAGGTGAGTTCATCTATTTAGCTGGAGGGACACCGGCAGCAACTTTCCTACTTGTCGCGTAAGAAATTGCTTCTCAATCATATGACGAAGTCATATCGGAGATAAACGAGATTAAAAGAACAATACATATATCATAGTAAATATCCACCGCCGAATAGATTTCCGAAAGCAAATTACAAACATAGCAAGAGCATACACGTACTCATCCGCCGTGTGTATGCGCGCGCGTGTGTGTGTGTGTGTGTGTGTGTGTGTGTGTCTAAACGCAATAATTTTTGTATGCAAGAGAACTGTCAGCAAATGAGATATCGAAAAACAATATATTGGCAATTAATTTATAGGCAAATGGCACCATCACGAATAAAAAAGAATGATTCAAAATTATCTTGATTTAATTATCAAAAAAGGATCTTAAAGATAATAAGATAAATAGTTTTACTTTATGATTTTACAATTGTTCTTTTTCCTTAGCAACATAGAGAGTGCTTTTGACTTACCTACCCAGACCAAGAATGCCATTGGCACCCCTAGCTAAACAAAGTAGACGCAGTTTCTCAATGGAATCCGTCGTAGTATGTAATGCTCGTTGGGCCTTGTTGATCATCTCAATCTCTTGTCTCGTCGTAGCACTCTGTGGTCGCAAGCTGAACATCACTGTAAAGGAGAACGTCATATGCTCACATGACAAGTCAGCGATATGAGAAAAGAGAAGGGAGGGGAGAAGAAAAGAAAAGCAAGAAAATCATGCGTATTCTCAAAACAGACCACTAAATGATAGTGTAATATTATAATGATAATATATTATATGATAATATTATAATGATAATAACAATAACAACACAACATAATAATAATAATATACTTTTATTAAATTCAATATATTGTTATCGTATATTGTGTTTTGTGTGTGTGTGTGTGTGTGTGTGTGTGTGTGTGTGTGTGTGTGTGTGTGTGTGTGTGCGTGGGCGCGTGCGTGTGCTTGTGTTTTGCATGTGTGGTTAATAGTAATATAAAACAACAAAATATATAATAATTAATAAAGTATATATATATATATATATATATATATATATATATATATATATATATATATAGGAAATATAATAAAATACTTAAACATTAACATAGGCATTATATGTTAGAAAAAATCGAAAATAAAAAAATGAATATAATTACAAATTATATGATTATTAAATATAAAAATACATTAGAACAAATAAAAGAAGACTGTTAGGCATTTATATGTAAAGTGTATATCTTATTGGTTACATATTACGCAACATGTTACGTGCGAGTCGCGACGTAATGTGTAGAGGAATTAAGAATTCAGAGAATTCATAGGATTGTTGTAAGGTTGAATTTTTATTTCTCGCACACGATACACTTGACGAGATTGCGATGTTTTTCCTTCGAGTTTTTGACGAGAACTACTTTCGTGTTCAGGAAGGATCTTCGTCCAAGACGAGGTAGGCGGTATTTTGCTGACGTAATAACCAATAACGCGACGCGTTTTGATGCAAGAATATAACGGTTGGAACGGTTTTCTAAAAGGGGAAAACTACGTGAGAATTTTGGAAAACATGATGATGTGTTATGAGTTGTTTGGACAGGACTAAAGTGAAAGTGTGTCGGAAGAAGAAAAAAAGGAAGGGATGTCCTGAATTACTTAAATAACGCGATACTTAAAATTTGTTCGACAAAGGGGAACAAAAAAAATAATAGTTTTCAAATCCCGAGTTTCGGCACGTAACAAACACAGATAATTTAATTGTAGTACTGAGCAATGTTGCAATTGAGAAGTATCCTGTTCGAAAGAAAAGAGATGATGATAGAGAATATGTAGAGAATGGAAATGTTATATAAAATTTTCCAGTTGAATAGGAAAGCATTTAAAAATTTTTTAATACAGAAAGGGCAAGAAAATTGATACTGCTAATGAATATTAGATAGAAGAAGATAAATTAAAATGAAAATTTAAATTAAAACGCAATAAATCTCGAATGAAATAGATATAGATATGAATGAAAGATTTTTGTTGTCAAATCTTTCGAATTAAATTTCATTTTTTTCAAATGAACCAAATTAAATTAACAAAAATCTTATTTAAATGATGTTGAATCAAATCGTTAAAATATAAATTTTAATTAATACAATTATTGTTCAACTCAATATAAAGATAATAAAATATAATTTTATAAAATTTGCTAGTATATGCGAATTGTATTTTTTTGATTCGAATGGTTATGAACAGAAATTTTTGAATAATTACAATTACAATCATAAAGTTTCGGAATCAGAAATAATTTAATCTCCAGTAATGCATGTTTTGGTTTGCTAATGGTTTTCAATAAAAAATTTCAACTTTTAATTGGATCAGTGTTATAAAAATGCTGCAATTTCATAAATTATTCGACGATTTCTTTTCAATTTATATAACAAAAATTAAAAAATATTGTTGTGTTTTTTTGTAAATTTAACTGAATCCTTGATATACTTGAGCTAATAATACTTTTGATCGCTTTAATGTAAATTATTGATAGATGAATAATACAAAATTAAGTGTGAAATGATGTTTAATCGATGTTGGACTAACCAATGAGAAATCTTTTATATTAATCAAAATATAATTGTCTTCAAGCATGAATAGTTTTATTTATTAATAATATATTTTTGCATAAAAATAATACATAAAAAAATCATCTATATATATAAATTTTCATGTATTTTCCATTACATTTTTATTCCTCAGAAAATCGCGTACACTACAGAGATAATTATTATTATTTATTTTAAAATAAGTATTTAAACATATGTATGTCTCATATTAAATGTAATGCTACATTACAGTTTTACGTAGAATTTAAATAATCGACATTCCAGATAGCAAAATTTATTATAATGTCGATTTAATGTCATTTTTTGTTTTATGATTTATTGTCATTATTTGATATTATGTTTGATAATATTATTAATTATTTTTCTTAGACTAATTATTATTGGGACTGGGATCAGGAGACATGGTGTTTCGGATGTCAAATCAACTGAACACTACCGTGTGATTTTACGCCAGTCGGATGTGCGAGCATCCGAAATTATCGGATCTCAGTAACAGCTAAATAGAAATAGATCAAGTTCTAAGTAGGCTTGATCGATAGCTTAAGTTCGACTTGCATAATAAAAGTATTTTTATTTTTCTGCTACGTGCTCTACAAGCGGAGATATTGCTACGCAAAGTCCAATTTGGAAATTTTTACTTTAAGAAACGTTGTCATTATTATTATTGTCATCGCCCGGTTCTCATTTACGTTTGCAATTTCTGTCACGCTGTGCCCAAACAGATCCTAGAGACTTTTTAGTAAGAGTCTGGCCATCAGAAACTCGATTTTGAAGCGTTTGGATTCGCCATTTTTTCTTTAATTTAAGAGGGGATAGCTTCAACGCAAGCGTATAAAATGATGAAACATACATAACCTCAGAAAAACTTATGAAATGATGGAACATACATAACCTCAGAAAAACTTACGAAACATATGTCGGTTTGAATATTATTCAAGCAGATTCTATTTTTCGTAGATTGTGACACAATCTTTTTTCTTTAATAAAATCTTAATAAAATTATTTTTCGATTTGTAACATATGTCTTTATAGAAATCGAAAGGTAGATTAATTATTCAATTTGAATATTAAAAGCAATATTTTGTATTTTTAATATTCAAAATAAGTAATTTCTAGTATTATATTGGCCAGTAATTGCATTTTTGTAACAGTGATGTAACATATAACCAATGACAAGTGCAAAATGATATTTTCACTATTGAATGAACAAGAAGGAAATTAAATAAACAAAGTTTAACAGTTTATTTTATTTTATTGCACTATGCATTGTCATTGACTATCATAATATTTATGTTTAATAATTCTTTTTTTATTAGATATCCTTAATCTATAAACTGCAAATCTGTTTGCTATTTTTATATTTAAATAATGATATTGCAAGATGTGACTATTACTTAAAATATTAAGAAACTTATTAACTAAAAACTCCTTATTATTAAGAATAGATTTTTGGACATTTTTTTAATATATATTCCAGTTTTTTAAATATTTTGAATGTTTAATTATTAACAAAAAATAAAGTGTTATCTTTGTAACTTCTTAATCATACTAATTTTGCATGTCATGAAAAATTTTGAATTGTAGAACCTACAGTAATACATTGCTCACAAAGTTGTGTATTTTTTTTAATACTTGTTACTATGTAAAACCAGCGATACTATATAAAACGCTATTTTCTATATAATTTAATTTTTCTACTTTTTGAGATACATATGACATATCAACATTTGACTGAATAGGAAATTCCGAAAATAGTTTACAATCCTGAGAATGATTACAATGCTTTGAAGATTTATGTTCGGCAATTACATCCAAAAAACCTTGTAGAATATATAATATAATATAATTTCTCCTTGCTTTTTTCTTTTTATAATAAAAATAAAAGAAAAAAACGCCGAAAACAAATTCAACGATCGCTAGATTCTATGATCGATGTCATGTGACATTAATACGTCATTAGAGAAAAAATGACAAAGCAATCAAAACCGAGATATTGAAAGTCGGTTCAAAATCGAGATATTAATCGAGATATTAAAGATATGTGATGGCCAGACTCTTACTAAAGGGTCTCTAAACAACGCCTCTCGCTCGCGGCCTCGTGTGTGAAAACTTCGTGTTCTAGAACTATGTAACTGGCTTATTACAACTGTGACAATAAATGATCGTTTTAAAAACATGCAATGATACAAGATAAAATATGTATCATTACTTTTTCTCATTTTTTTTCATTTTTTTTACTTATTTTCCATAAGAAGTGTCACGTATATTATAAATTTTCACGATCTATATGGCTGGGATACACTTATGCATGCCCTACATGATACTGTTTTTAAACCATTTTCATTCTGTGGCCATACTGTGGGATAATTCTCCAGTACTAGGGATTAGATTAGTGAGCTGTAGTAACGATCTAAGTACATTCCACAGTATATCACAGTACGTATTTCGAATGTTCGGAGAATATCTTGAATATACTTGTATGATATCCCCTGAAATGTTCTTAGAATAGACGAGTATTATTAGAGTAATTATTTTATTTCTAATATATATTTGTAACCGATTCTTGATCGTAGAAATGCCTTAAATGTTATGTATATATAATAATACATGTAAAGAGAAGAAGAACTAAAATCTATATTTAGAAAAAAAACACACTTTTTTATGCATTAAGCACGGGAGCAATAACAAGAACTTTCACAGTTTAATAAGAATTCGTCGCGACACAGCTCAAACTCGCACACCGCGCTAACAACTCTCTCGCCAAAATAACATTTGACAACCGTTTGATGACCGCGTCGACAAGGAACGATCTTCAAGTTAGAAATATATGAAGATAACGTCGAGCAGAACACCGCTCGGTCATAACACTACCCCCCTCCTCTTCGAAATTGTCGTCCCGACAATTCCAGGGAACTCCCTCGCAGAAAGTCGGCTTCTTCTTCTAGAGAGGTAAAGCTCTCAGGGAATCTGTCGGCTTCTTACTCTACCCCAAGCTGCTGCTGCGGGTTACCGAGTGTCGAATCAGTCCCAAACTTCATCTTTCCCGGAAATTCCATGCCGCCGCGAGATCATCTTCCTTCTTCTTTCTTTTTCCGTGATGCTTCTTTATCTTGTGCTTGTGTCTTACACACTTCTCTCTTGAATCTTTGGACAAAAGGGGGGAAGCTTCCGTGAATCCTTTCGTCCTTAAGGATACCCCAAGGACGTCCCCATTTCGGCATTTGCCTTAAGTCTCGGAAAAACCACGGTTCAAAAAAACTGAGAGCGAGGCGAACTTCTTAAAAAAAAAAGATTTCCTTAGCCAGATTCGGGCAAAAAGCAGAAGATCTTCCTCCCCACGTCGTTTTTGCACAACTCCTCTTCATGAAATACTTAAAGAAAACAAAGAAACAGTAATTTATAAAATAAGAACATCTTTCAATTCAATATTTTCCCTTCTTTGGACGGAAAAAACAATTGATTTTCCCACAGGCTCCGATAAAAACTATGACCCAATCTAGAACGCTTTCCCGAAACTGAATTCATTCATAAACGAGTTCCCTTCTAACAGACACTTAGAAGAAACTTCGAAGATTATAAGATTCCTTAAATTATTTGATTTTTCCCTCCTATCTAAAACCGAGACATCGAAGCCTGTGCCAAATTTGAAAAACGTATGCGCGTCCGACAATCAATCCGTGTCAAAAGAAAACCATAAAAGAATTTTCTTTAACTCAAAAGCGCGCAAAAGCAAATAAAAAGAAAAACAAAATTTATCTTATAAAAGCGAAAAGAAATTAATTAATTAACGACTGGCCTAGCATTTAACGCTGTCATTCAGTCGCCGCTCGTCTTGCTCCTCTCTAAAAAGGCGTAGCTCCTCAATAGTCATTCGGAGAACCATCTTCAGGCTCGGAGTGGTTCCTCCGTTTGCACACAAGTTCTCTTTCTAATCGCGACAACCCGTCTTCCCGTTCTTCCTGTCTCTCTTCCGTCATTGTTTCCTTTCCTTTCAATTCCGCTTGACGCTCCGCCATGTTTTTCATATCCCGAGCCCCCAAAAATGTCGCACTCACGGCAGGTTCACTCGCGTCACTCTCACGCAAGGAAAGGAAGAGACAGTTTAGAAAAGAAACACACCTTATTATGCACTAAGCACGAGAGTAATAACAAGAGTTTTCACAGGTTAATAAGAATTCGCCGCGACACAGCGACAAATTCACGCGCCGCGCCGACAACTCTCTCGCTAAAACAACACTTGACAATTGCTTGATAACCGCGTCGGCAAGGAACGATCTTCAAGTTGGAAATGTATGAAGGTAACGTCGAGCGGAACACCGCTCGGTCGTAACAATATAAGTATATAATATATATATATATATATATATATATATATATATATATATATACAGAGTATCCCAAAACTCCTGCATTTGGAGTACACTACGTGATTCTTTATGTTAAAAAAAATAACTTTTTCCTTTAGCAAATTGCGTGCGACGAGTAGTTTTTACAGTGGATCAGATTAAAAGTGACGAATGAGCGCGCGTATGTGCGTAGCGGTTAGGGCTGGAGCGCCGACGCGGCCTAATACTTAATCTTTGACGACTTCATGTATTATATTATTTAAAATATGATAAAAGTTAACAAAATAAGTATTGTTTTCATCTTTTACGATTTAATAAAAAAATTGTCTGATTTCGTAGCATTTCGAAATAAAAATAAATGTAAATAATATGATGTATAAACTGAACATTTTATTATTTTAATTACTGCGCAATTGCATATAACAATATAAAAAATATTGAATTTAACGAATTATTTAGATACTATTATGAAAAAATCAATTTCTTGACTTTTCGTGATTACGTACTCACGTAATTAATAAATCGTTAAATTCAGTATTTTTTTTATTGTCATATGCAATTGCGTATACGACAATAAAAAAATAATTAAAATAATAGAATGCTCAGTTCATACACCTGTTACGTCGTGACGACTGCACGATTCTTCTCTTTCAGATATCTGTTATTAGAATTTAATTAAGCGAATAAACGAGTGACACATGTTCTGTTACTCTGTTAGATCGCGACGGTTACGCAACTGATCTCTTCCGGGAGTCAATTTCTAGAATTCGGCTAAGCGGATAATCCCTATTATCTTAATCGCGGAAGTACACCGATGTTACATCTTGACGACTGCACGATTCTTCTCTTTCGGATATCAGTTATTAGAATTTAGTTAAGCAGATAAACGGATGACACATGTTCTATTACGATCGGCTACGTAACTGATCTCTTCCGGAGTCGGTTACTAAGAATTTGGCTAAGCGGATAATCCCTATTATCCTAATCGCGGAAAAACAACACGTGTACAGATGTTTTCCTCAACGAAATCATATATATATAGTGCCCTTAAAGGCATGGAACACTCACTCTCTGCTACGTCCTTTTTTTTTTCACGCGGTCAGAACATTTTCAGTTTATCAGTTTGTCAATAATTCAGTTTGTCAATAATTCAGTCGGTGTCAGTCGAAAATAATCAACAAGCACAAGTGATCAAGTTTCCTGACGACACCATTACCGCCTTCATCATATCGCAGGTCCCAAGTCTCCAGAGTAAAAGTAAGTTTAATTACACATAAAAAATTTCCCTAATAATAGTTTTCGGGTCTCTTCTCCTTATACTTTCTCATTTCTCCTTTACATCCTTTCTATCCTCTGCCGTTCTCCTTACACTTCTACTCCCTTTTTCTTTTTCTTTTCTCTTTCTTTCTTTGCTTGGGCCGTCGAACCTCTCGGGCTCCCTATGCGTTGCGGAGCACTCAGCAGGTTCATGGCTGCCGAGTAATTCGGGAAATCTATTCTTTTCCTTTTTCTCTCCTCTCTTACAATTTTCTCTTTCCCTTTTTAATTTCTCTCCTCTGTCGGATCTCTCGGTTTCCTGAAATATTTCAGAGATAGCCTTAAGGTTCGCGAGTAATGACATTTCTTTCATATTCCAAATCCATTTCTTTTAGTGAAAGCTGCGTCATCCTCTCTCTCCGACGCTCAAAGACGGAGGCGAGCCCTGAAGAAGCTCCGTTACCGTCGGAACAAGCGAGCTCGTCAATCAGGGAACTATCCTTCGCC